>NW_025777876.1:0-83629 GCF_021130785.1 Homalodisca vitripennis
GTAGATTAAGTACGTTTAGATGAATAAAATTAATGGTTGAAATTAGAGTAACTTAAGTTAACAGATGATTTACATTCAATACATAGAATACTAATCAATGTGGTATGGCAATACATTTTGGAGCACCTTTACCATTGTCCAAATTTTTAGGTTATTAACGCGAAAATAGTATGAATTATTTTACTAAACACAACAACTTTATAAACTTTATAAATGTATATATTTATATCTGAAGTACGAGTGTATTTTTAGAAACTGACGTTTTAATGTTTCATGTCTAAGAGCATTCTAATAATAAAATAAAATTTATTTGCTTAAAACTCTCTTTGCTTAAAACTCTCTAAACTACAGTTTAGAAACGTTTAAATCGTCACATTAATAGCCAATTTAAACTTAAAATTAGTACCGTAGTTTTAAAATTACTTCTAAATTATAGTTATAAGGCACAATAAAATGATTAACCCGTTACCAAACTTCCATACCATAAAATATTAAAACTTGTTTGTAAAATAGTATAAAATTATTTAAGTAGTTGTAAAATAATTTTTTGTAAGTTACAGTCCTATACTAGTAAATATAGGTTCCTTTATTCCATTCTTTTTAATGTATTACACATTGAATGGAACAAACTTTATAAAAACGGTCACGAAACTGACTCCATCACGTTGCCGGCAATAGCTTTGGACCATTAATATCCTTATCTTCCTTATCTGCTACGGCTCTCGTATGTCAATGGATTGAGTCTACATTCATCAAGTTGAATTTAAACTGATTTAACTATTTCCCTTGATTCCTTCTAGCCCTCATTCCTCGCTCTTGGCCTAAATCTTATCATATCAAGTAGGTCACGCCATGACAGGTTTCCACTACGGAAAAATTACGGGAAATGAATCCTTATGGAAAGTTCCTGAATATCCCTCGATGAGCTTGGATGTTTATCCTTGAGGGTCCTTTAAGGACCATACAGAATTTATTGGTTTTCAAGGCCATCAGTTGCGTTTCAACTTGGCGAGAGAGTACGATGAGTTTACAAACATCTGCGTTCTTATAGCTATTAAATATCCGTCTCAGACTACGCTAATCAGTTATATTTCTAGCTAGAATAAAAGTCTTAGCATTGTTTTTCAGAACCTAGTTAATAATTTTATAATTTAGTTTGTCCAGATCTAATATGCGGCCATTATAAACTCCAGGACCATTGAATTAGGGCTAAGATCCTCTACTGAGATATTACACCAAATCAAATATAATTGTCTATTCACTTACACAAAACAGTAAAATATACAATACACTTCCATAATTTAAAAAGCGAAATTTCCCATAGGCCGTGTAAGAGAGAACGATTCCATATATAATTTTAGTTTTTAATAAAATTTTTATAGTATGGCTATCATTAAAAACATGTGGCTTATTATTATAAAAAATACATTATTATGAAAAGCATTAATACATAAATAGATACAAAGCTATATTTAATAATTTTAGACACCGCGTAATAACCAGCCTACTTCTTTCAAAACACATGTAAGTTGGTTTTTATAAAAAGTCTTTTAAATCTGTAGCAAAAAGATAGTGACATCTTTAATTCCTGTATTACACTACTGATCGGATGCTGCATATTTACCAAGAATTTAAATTATAAGTAAATTAATATCTGTATTTTTATCTATGTGTTCCAAAAGTGAGTACAGAAAGTATTAAAAAAAGATGTAATGCTATTTGTATGCTTACTCTATGCTTTCAAGACTGTAAATATTAATACATCTAAAAATAGTACTTAAAATTAATTAAACATACAATTGTGGTGTAATATTATAATGTTTAACCTAGAACAGATGATTACTTTTTAAAACGCAACACATAGTGTGCCGTACCCTAACAACAATTAACTAAAATATTTTGCATTGTATTTGAAACCGTCAATAAATAAAGCTAAAAATCCTGCAGTTTGCTATTCTAAGATTCATTCACTACTCGCATTCATACATTTAAATTACATTCTCCCACTCATTCATACATGGCATACATCGTATATAAAATAATCATAACGCTCTCTAGCATAACTATAGCATAGGGACGCCCTCTTTGATTTCGGATGGATGGAAAATGATACAGGAAGGAAGTAGAAAAAAAAAAACAATTGAGTATTATAAACATAGCGTATGAACCACATCATGGTGTATATGCAGAGTGTGAGTTATTTAAATACATCAATCGTATACAATTTCAAGCATTCAAAATGTCTAGCTGTTTTAACTATATATTATATTTTAATTAGCTATTTTGTTAATGCCAATAAATTAAATTAAAGCTAACTTCTTTAAGGTACATTGTTCAGTCGCCTCTCCATCACATGTTATGAATAGGATCATAATGTAGACCTGACCAAATATATTAAACCTAAAATTGGTGTTAGAGCTCTCTGGTACACTTTGGCATAGTTACACTTCATTTTGATTGCATTATTTAAGTGATGTAAGATACTTTATCCTACAAATCATTGCTTTTTGCCTCTAAAATTATTAGAGATAGTTTTCTTGTAAATGATTATGTTCAAATAACAGCATATTACTACATAAAACATGTGTGACTTCTAATGTTTAAAATAGAGCTACTGTAAATATGTGTTTTTTTCTAGGAGATATAATAATTATGTATTTTCAGAACAAAATAGTAGTAGTATATATATATATATATATATATATATTATATATATATATATATAATAAACATTGATTCACAAAAAGTACTAGCTCCGCCGGGACTATATATATATATATATATATACTTATATGTCAAGTCTTATTTAAGGGTCAAATATATTAACTTATAGGGATTGCTCGAACATATATTACTACCGCATTGGTCCTTATGTGTACTATTAAAAGCCATCAACACTATATTGTACAGAAGCCCATTAGAAAGATTGTAATAAAATCAATTGATGTCATGGGAATTAGCTCTTGGCAGTACACACCTTATTAATATTTACTAAATTTTAAAAAAATATGTAAAACCTTTTTTAATTGCTTTTAAGTACCTTAAATTATTATTTTTGGTCAAATAAGAATGTTTGAATGTTCAGACGTCAGAGTTTTAAGTGCCGAATATAATTTTGTAACCTTCGAAAATATGCTAAAATATTTACATGAAAATGAAAAATTTATACATATATTGAAAAAAAACTTATTTTACTTCTTTAATATATTCAGGATTAAGATTTATCATTTGTCAAAAGGAGCAATTAAAAAAACAGTTAATAAATGTAATAGGAAAGTATTTCTTCATGGCACTCAATCAAGCGAAGTAATTGTGCAGAAAGTTGAAATAAATCTAAAGTTGTTGTATACAATTCGGAGCCTTAAATGTATAAACCACATGTTGACTTGCTGTTGACAAACTAATGACTACCTACTGGGTCGCCTTTGATGTTACAAGTTCAGATGTCAGGGGAATCTTCTTCGTCATCGGCGTAGATGGTTTGAGTCAGCTGTAAATCTTTATAAAAAAACTGTAAGTCTCAAATAATAATCAGGAAAAAAAAGTTGTTCTGTCTTGATAATATATTTTTTAATAATATGTAGAGATAATTAAAACATTATTACTTGTAAAAAACAATATTTAGCTTTAAATGTACTTCTTCATTGAGGTTGAATAGTTTACTTCATAAATGTGACAGCCAATTATAGTTCAAATAGTAATACATGACACTCATAAATACGCGTTTAGTCTCTATATATTCTAAAGAGATAAGATAAAATAAAAGAAGGTGGACTTGCTTGTTTAAAAAAAGTATAGACATACTATTAAACAAGACCTTAAATTTTAATTTAATCTAAACAGTGAGGTTTAAATTAAAAATTCATGGTGAGTACCAAAATGGAACTATCTAAACTGGAATTTAATCGTGCATAACTTTTCAGACCAAAATATTTAAACATTTTGATTTTAAAACATAAACCTTATTAAACGTATGAGTTAAGAGTAGTTGTGTTGGCAGTTAGCCACAATACTTGTCGAGTAACAGGGTTTTACTATGATGGCACACAAAGCTTTAAATCTGTATAGGTAATTTTTGTTTCTAGATGTCGTGCGGACAGATAGACTGACATCCATGCATTAATTAAAAGAAAAATAAATATTTACCCCCGCACCCCTGTCAGAGAAATTATGTAACATACCCTACTGAGTGATAGGCATCAATGACGCTCAGCCTACTTTCAAACTTGCGCCATTCACCATCATAGAACACATTTTTGTCAATGTAGAAATACAGTTTCATGCAAAATGTAGAGTCTACATACGAAGTCTTATAAAATATATCTTTCTAAAATGAAAAAGATATGAAATGAAATGAAATGAAATTCATTAAAATAAAATAAATAAAATAAAATAAATTGCTCTAAAATTAGATGTCTCCGACTTTTTACATTTGATTTCTGATCTATTGTTTTTTTATTATTACTCTATGAATAAAAGCATCACCTATTAAAATCAAAATATAATTGTATAAAGGTTGTTTAAAAATGTATTTATTCAGCTAGTTTCTCGTTTCCGTCATGGTTTCCTTTAAGACTAGAGTTAAAATTTCACTCACGCTGAGGGAAATGCCATCGAGTGATAAAACCATCCAGCTATGTGTTCCTCATATATAAATGAACCTTCATGCGAAATTTAAAGTCTGCAGGTAAGTCCGTCTCAAATTATATTTTTTAGCTCCACGAATAGGCTGTGCTTTAACGAAGGGCAATATGTAATATACTATGCTTACTGTTTAACAAATGCTACCTTCATAATGTCTTCACTTTACGACAACATATTTTTTCACGCCTTCTAGCAGTGTTTCAGAACGTGGTATTCCTAATTATTGCAGAAACGTTGTTTACACATTTTTATTCAATAAATACTAAAGTTTGCTGTAAAATACTTTTCAAAAGCTTTGAATTCAAAATCAAGTAATTAAATCCACGTCTTGTCTTATATTTATGAGATAATAATTTGAACATCTAGATATTTTTATATTCAACATGGTATTACTAATTTTGGATTTAAAATAATTTCAAAATTTCATCCAATAGTTCAATATTTGTGTGGCCAATATTATTTGGAGGGAGTGAGTGAATATTTATAAGTTGACAATATCTTTATCCCTTTCATAATTTCATTTAATTTTATTTTTCGGAATGGTCCATTATATAAATATTAGAGAGTTAAATTACTTGTACTTGTTGGTAACCTCTTTAAGACCAATATGAATGAAGTATAACAAATATAAATTATAAAATTTTATAATGTTTTTTATTACTTACATTAAGATCAGGCTATTTTGGCGGCTATCTTGATTTTAGTACCATAAGGACAGTAAAACTCATACATATTTACGAGCGTATTTTTTGGATACAGAATTATAAAATTTGTTGTTTAATTTTACATATATAGTTAATAAGCATTCAAACGGTTTTTGTTATTATTTCTTGATAATTTATTAGGTTTTAAGACAAAATCTCAAAAATTTTCTGTACTTTATCGATAAGTGCGTAAAAGCACTAAAAAGTGTTTGGTTGCGTATTATTTATAATTATAAAACGGGACATTTCTTATGACGCTAAGACCTTTTGATAACTTTTTATATCTGCCTTTATATGCATGTCTTTATAAAGGCAAATTAGGAATTTAAAGATAATTAATTACTAAGCTAATAATTAGTTATTGGGGGCATTTAAACCCAAAAGAATAAAGTTATGTAAAACAATAGTTCAAAAGTAACCTCTACCTACTTACCTTTATAACTATATAAGGTATCTAATTTCTACTACACCAAAAGCTTTTTTAAATTTTTTCATGTTTTTATTGGGTTTTTGAAAAAAATGTAAATATTTTCTGCAATTTATCGTAGGTCTCTAAACAGTATACATTATAGAAAATAGAAAACCTTTGGGTGTGTTATAGATTTATCTTTAAATTAAGACACCAGCCATACATCTAAGACCAAAAAATAAGAGCGCAAAACTGAATGGCGTTTTAAATTGTTACTAACCAATGTTTGAGGAGAGAACATTGAATTCGTTTCACAACAGCTGGCTGTTTATATGCTTTTGGTACATAAATTATAAATATTACATTCCAAATATTTATCTGCAGAGGATTTATTACGTAAATAGTTTTTATAAATTGAAACAATTAATTTACATTGAAGAATAAAATAATAAATATTATCCTGATCCTTTCAATCCAATTATTATGGCAACTGTTAAGAAGTTACTGTGGTAACATGAACTCATTAAATATGAGGACGTAATTTATTTACGTGTTTCATAATAAGTTTAACGATTACATGATAACTGGCATTTAAAATGTTTTATGTAGTTTCCCATAAAACGTAAAATAAAATTTATACGGCATATTTTTCACTACAGCATTTATATTGTCATTGGTCTATATTTTAAATGTAGGTCTACACACTCCAACCTTAATATCCTGTAATATAGAAAATAGAGATAGGATGTCCATGTAGAAGACAATATATTTCAAAATAAAACATTATATAATATTTGTAACCATAATTGTAAACAATAATTTTAAAACTAGCATTAAATTTATTTGGCTATGTTATACAAATATCTATTTTAATATTACTTTTTATGACGTCTCTCTCATTTATGAGCTTTATATATATATATATATATATATATATATATATATATATATATATATATATAGATACGCAAACGACCCAATTCTGAGGATTGTCCTATTCTGATGAGTGGCTCCTCAGAATGGTAACGTGAATGTATAATTTGTTCTGAGTCGTCAGAAAGGGATCACGTATGTACTAAATTATTTCTCACCTAAATTTATACTGTTACCTAAAACTTTAAACCATAAATACAAAAAAACAACTCGCTAAACACTTTACTGTAGCAAGAGCTTTAATTACACGTGTGTCTGGTTTTAAAGGTGTAAAACCAAGTGGATACCGAGTTATATAAACTTTTGTAATAATTGCTAAAATGTCTAATTATTGAGCCCAAGACGATCTTGAGGTGTGAAACCCACGAAAACAATTTTCAGAACACTATTACGGGAAAATATATACAGTATACACTCGTGAATTTAACGAAATTTCGCATTGTGTTTTTATGGTTCTATTCTAAGATAAAGGTACAATTGTAATGAAATAGAAAACACCAAAGCTTTTAGGATGAAAAATAAAATTACTCAAAAACTAGATTTGAGTAGAGATAAAAACCTGTCACCTAGTTACATTAGCTGAAAAGTGTCTTAATATGGATTATATAAAAAATATGTTATTAGATATTCTATGACTAATGTCTTAACAACGGTCGATATTAAACATGTTTTGAGAGGTTGACACCTATCTGATTAGGACTGTAATTTGTTATGAAAGTCTTTTTACACCATCTTGATATAAGAGTTTATTTGGATTAAACTCAAATAAGTGCGTACATGTAAACATTCTCTTACTACGTAGAAAGATATGTATCATTAAGAATACGGCCGCAATTCATAAACGCATCTTTAAGATTGACCTTGCAACAGTATAGCAGACTCTGACCGCTAGATCGCATCATCGTTTCCTGTTTTCTGCGATGAGCAGCCCGCTGGCCCATTCCACCTCCACTCCAAGTACCCGGAACAATTATATCTGTCCCACCTGTTTATCTCTCTCTCTCTGTCCTTCGACCTTCCTGAACCCTACATCTGGCAGTTTCTAAATTAGCAGTGTACTATTTGATATTAGTATTCGTTCTCTTAGAAATTCGTTATAAATATTTTTATACTCAATTCATCAAGTAATCGGTATTGCTGTCTTCATAAAATTCTGAAGTTTATTTATGTACCAATAAATATACTCTTGTGGCTAGGTTATAGTTTGGTCTTCTAAAGACAGGGCCAGGTCCCGGCGATCTCTCTCACACGCTAAACATGTCACTTCAAACGTCTACCACATTAAAACATACTCCAATATTATCTCTGAAACAATTTGTTAATAGTTGGGTAATATTCACTCATATATTAGAGTGAAAGACAAACACATTTTATTTTTGTGGATTGTGACAACCAAAATTATGGAGAGAAAACACACGATTTGTCTTAAAATTTTAAGTTTTTTTTCCATTTTAAACACATCATAAAAAAAACAGTAGGCCTACTTGTGCCACAGTATTTGTTGTATTTGTCTTGAAGAAAGGTGTATTAAAAAGTAATTAACTTTCCTTAACTCTTACAAAACCTGTTATTAGCACCTATTTTGATGAACTGTATATTTATTTATTACTAACCGTCTTTCCTTGTAAGTATCAATCTATGAGGCCAGATTTCTTTCCATTTCCAAATAAAAATAATAAATATATGTATCTTTTATTGTAAGAGGGAATATGTTTAATATCTATAAATTATTTTAACTTGTTCCCTATTATAAGAATTATTTACTACTGAAGTCATGTAATTAACATTAATGTAGGTGTGTTTATGTAAAACAATACGCATGTAAAAGTATATTTAATATAGTCAAAAAATGTTTTTTTTTTTTTAATTGTCTTCATCAATTAGCAACGCTTACAGGTTTAGATATATTTATATGTATAATAAAATGTACTCTATGCTTTTCTCAAAAACAAATGAAGGTGCAGATAAAGCGAGGTACATTTTAGACATGCTGCACCCGGCCCGCCTCGCACCGTGCCGCGAGCATCTTTACATTGGTATAATAATAAAACGTACCCAACTATCATTTAACACTATCTGTGTCACATTCAAACATTACCTGTAGCCATTTATTACAATATCCTTTTACTTAATATTAAGTTGTTTTATACATTGTTATTAATAATTTGTGTTTACATTTTTGTTATTTACTATGAAAATGGTAGGAGACAATATATACTTATACAAAAGGATGCTAAACGAGAACTCGTATAACTTGCTCCAGTGAACACACGATATTTCGGGAAAAAAACTTTTTGTCGTATTCTAAAACAATGTACATGGCAATTTGCGAACTGTTTGTACTATCAAAATGAAAACACCTAGATAATTTGTTTTGTAAAAAATACGTAATTGATAAATTTGAGAAAATGTATATACAAAACATTCATCATTGAGTCTTGTCATACATGTGAATATTTGTAGCCAAATTTGTTAGTTGCGTGATACTCTATTGTATGACGATCTCTTGGGAATAGTAAAAAAATACCCGAAAAGTTTTTTGTTGTTTTTATGCGCTTCTCAGGCTAATCTGGCTTTATATGAAACACTGTAGCTCTGGATGGAATAAGCAATAATATTACTAACATGTGATATTGCCCACTTCTGGAACAGAATGGGCAATAGTTTCACCAGTATCCAATTCACGCTACTACTATATTGTCACTTCTTCGTTATGCATTGATAAGTATCCACGTATTACTTAAACTCCATTAAATAACTACACTCTCTTCTGATGAACTTATATTTTTAATAGAGTAAAAGAAGAGTGTTTATGATTTTTAAAACATTTATTGCTGTTTAAATCATAATAACTAAAAATAAGTTTTAAAAATAGTATTTATTTGTAGGTATATATTTAAACTTGGTTAAAGCAAACAATGTGTAAGTGGTCTTACTTGGTGCTTGTCAAATTCTAAATACAAATGTCACTATTTATTCAGAAACGTTTATTGTACAATTTTAATACACAAAAATGTAATGCACAGGCCACATCTTGTAATGTAATAAGCTACGCACATGGTACTGTCTCAAAGGCTTTAATATTAATGCAGGCATTATCCAGAGACAAAGGCTTTTTTTAAGGTACTATATAAAGTTCCAGTAATTAATTTAGTAAATAATAAATCCTGTACTCAATCACGTGAAGTGATAAATGAGACTATCTGAAGAGGGCAGGAACACAACTTTAAAATGACATTGTCTTTAAGAACAACTCGTATATTGCTGCACAGTGTGATATTCTTCTCAAGTACAGGGGTTTTTAAGGACTATTGGTTGTTCATTAAAATGAAAACACTGACAATAAATTACTAATTTTTAAATATCAAGCACATTTTTTGGATTTATACTTGATGCTACTCTACTTCCGAACCACTTTAAGGTTATTTTATATACGAGTATAAATATATCTTGTTAATTCTGTAACTGATATTACTACATGATACAAAAATATAATTTCATCTTCAGATTCATTATTGAACATATTCCTAAAGAATAGAACAAAAGTCAAAAGAATACTCGTGTTAAAAAGTTTAAAAACAGTGTTATTTTTATTCAAACTTAATTTATTTAGTAGTGCGTATTTGGTAGTGTCACAATTAATATCTGGTCTAAGTAGTCAAAAGTTTTGCTTACGTCGCGAAAAAAGCAATTTGATTGTGTTTCCCAGCAACAATTTGAAAATGGGAGCGTATATTTACTATTTAAATAATATGTAATGTACGTAAATATTTTTATTTAAAACCAATTCCATCCATAATAAAAAGGAATTGGCATTTACACCAACATATATTTTATAGAATATATGTTTACTGCATATAAACTACACATTTAATCATTACACATGAAATAAGCAATCGTGTGTTGTTAACAGTGAAGCGATTGACATCCACCCACAGACGTGTTATACACACGGAGCGCGGCTCGGCATGAAAAAACATAGGCAGAAAATATTAAATTTAATTTTAGTTAAATATTTACAAAGCACGAAATATTGTTATTTTAGTTATATAATTACAGGTTTTCATAAACAAAGTATGGCACAAACACAAGTTAACGATCGGCAAATAACTTTCATTAAAAATGAAAGAACGATTATTTCACAAATATAAACCAACAAAAAATCTATCTATTATATTTGGAGATTTTAATGTTGTTACTCGTCAAGCAAATACTCTAATACTGATATATTTTTTTTGTTACAGTCGACAAAACTATTACAGGAATCAACCTGAGATCTAACAGAGGAGGGCACCGTATTTATAACATTTTTCACAACATCTTTTACGTCACAATTTTAAAAAAACTGAATGCTTTTATTTTAGCAGTTTCTCAGTAGAAAATATGCTTAACCAAAAAAAAGTAAAAGTTTTTTCTAGAAACAACCACATAAAACTTACGAAAAATATTGCATCCAAATATTGGAACAGTGTTTTCAATTAAAAATGATGTCGAGAGAAACATTTTCAACAGAGCGTTCCCGTTATAATCCACAAAAAATATCAGTTTATAACAAGCCAAAAATTGTTACATCATAAAATTATGAAAAACAAACGATGAATTCAATGTGATTATATTTTTACAGATATTAGCGCAGTAGAATTGAAGAATAATTATAATTTATAAAAGTTTGGATATAAAACCGCATTTCCAGAGTAAAATCCGACCGATCATATGGTTATCAGTCGCAACCTTTGAAGGCAACATAGAAAAGTATCATCTATTTTAAAAAGATATTCTTCGTCATCGTCAGATAGGCGATTTGAAACTCAACGGGATATCGTGCCCGATCTTCAAGAATTTTTTCGCTGAATTTCGTTATCGACAACAAATCTAGTACATCGTAATTAAATATTATAAATGCGAAAGTGCTGTTGTTTGTTTGTTTTGGTTTCACGTGTAAAACTATTCAGCGAAATGTACTGAAATTTAACATGGACATTTTTGCGGTCCCTGGGATGAATAAAAAAAAAAAAAAAAAAAAAAAAAATGGCTGGGGTGCCTTTATTTCGAAATCCATCCGAGCTACGCCTCACTGGTATTTAAAACAGCGAAAAATCCCATCTTGTTAAGTAAAAGTGTGAAATATTAGTTAAAGGAGCATGTAATTGTAATCAACTGTTCTGTATAAATATTGTTTATTATGTTCAATGTTTTTAAACATTATATAGTAAGCATATTCTCTAAGGAAAAAACAGATATTTTGAACGTCGTTTTAGATTTCAGCTATTACGTAAGTATTAAATCTACCTTACAAAATGCCCTGAAACATAAGATAGCCCGAATTTGACACTGAAGACTCCCTTTGAAGCAGTCGGCAAATACTATGCTAATGAAATTTCGCTGGACTGTGCTTCTGAATTAATGTACCAATTCCAAACTATCTCAAAATGTTCTAAATTTTAACAATATTTTTCTGTTTATAAAGAAAAAACGCATAGCGTCATTGTTAATGAACTTTTAACTGTATATTCGTGTCAAATATTAAGTATTAAATCTAAATTTACAATGTTACAATTTAAATTTTACTATAAATTTAAAGGCAAATAAAAAAACGCATCTTAGCTCACTTCTAACGTGCAGTCTGCCTGACGTACAGTCCGGTACGAAAACCAGAACCCTCTTCAAAAAATATAGAAAAATTACAGAAATCCTCCCACGGAGCTGAAGTCGGTTATCTGTCGGTTATCTGTCTTGAACTCTGCACTCTGCTAAACAGTCCAGGGAAGTCCTAATCTCAACATTTAATTCGTGACTCATCACTCCGAGCGCTAGGTGGACGAACCTTGAAACTTCAGCTGTCGTCATACAGTCGCCTATTTCGTTGCAACAGATAACAACTACCACGTTATCTATCTGTTCAAGGTTGGGACGGACTCACTCCGTTACCTTGTTTGATTGACGAATTTTGCGTTGGCGCGCCACTACGCAAAATATAACTCTGTTTAAGTTGATTAAGTTAAACTTTCGTCCAGTATACCAAGAAACGAGCGTTTGAAGCACCACAACTGAATTTTTTTAATTCTCTTATTTTTTATTTATCAAAAGATGTATTTTTAACTATCTCCTATCTTTACTTTCTTGTTCAACTCATCAGGGTGTCCTCACAACAGATGTGATTATTAACGCTATTCATATTTAAAAAAAAATATATAGTTTAATCTTGAAAGCTTCAAACTACTATCAATAACTCAAAATTCTTTAAAATATTTGATAAAATATTATATTTCTCCATAACGTACAATAATCTGCATTATTATATTACACCACACTAACTTAGTTAATTACTGTACTGTCCCTCTTTCTTGAAACCAATAACGTAGGCTAATTTATATATGCATATATAAATTTGGGTTTCATCAATCTCCACAATCTCGCTGTTTCTTTATGTCTTCGATAAGGTGTGGCTTCCGTTAAGTCAAAATGAGCACAATTTAATTCCCTTTTTTAGGCAATTAAGGCTTTCCACGTTGTTCACCACCGATAGGGTTTTTAAAGTTGGTATATTTGGGATGGAATCAAGACTGAGATATTATACAGTTATTTTTCTTCTGAATTTCAAAACAATTTTTCTTCTGCGTGGTCTTCCGGATAGTCTGAGGTATCGGACCGTGGAGAGAATTGTATACAATAGTTTTAGTCTTTAGACATAGTGTCTTAACACTCCCCTCTTTATTACTTTCACATTGTATAATTTTTTTTAAATAACGGAAATTGCTTAAAAGTCCAGGTGACAGTGAAACAACAAACTATTACAATTAGCCGTTCAAAGTGATGATGGATTACATTAACAACCAGTCTCTGTCGCACACTTCCCGCGCTCCGAGCGAGAGAGAGAGAGTGAGAAATGGCACATTGCCATTGTTGGATATAGATATATGGTACCGCAGAATTCTTTGTAGCCTTTTTTGAAAGGTACAGTTTCTTAGTACGTTATTTTGTTACAAGTCGTAGGGTTTAGTCAGTAATAACAATTTAAAGAGCTCAAAAATATCAATTTTCGCACCATACAAACTTTTTTCTACTTTCAATAATTGATGTATCATACCTAAAATCCCCCCCCTATTTTCGTAACGAAACCGACAGTGAAAACCGCATCAAATCCGTTGATTAGTTTAGAAAATACCGATGCACAAAACAGACCAACACATAAAGTTACTTTATATTATTATGTAATGATGATTATTACTGTTTGCTAAGCATAGCAAACTAAGCCTCAAAGAGATGTCTTTCATACTGATAAGTAGTGTGGTCAGCATTACCATTATTTGGTTCATTTCTTGGAAAATGTTTATTCTTTTACTTTGTACTAGACATTGTTGGGATTACATACCTGACTGTCATATACTACTCAGGTAAAGTAAAAGGAACGATCCAATTGTCTTAATTTGCCAGATAAAAAGTATTTATTCACATTGATATTGCTCATACTTTAAAGCTCTGTTCCCCATGTCTATGACCATTTTCAGGTACAAATATAATATACAATTATACAATACATACAGTATACAATTATACACACTATAATTTGTTGAAAGCACGCTACTAGAAATTCTTGAAACTGCTCACTTCAGCAATCCATTTTTTGTGAATGGCTATTTTCAGGTAGTGTATACAAGTAAATATCGGGTTCTCACCAATCTTTGAAGCATTTAACCATATTAATTGTCTTACTTGTTTAGGCTGAAGTAAATTATGTGAAATTACTCGTATTTAAAGTTATCTTTTTGGCCACTTTCAGGTATATTATACAGTTCAATTTTGAATTCACAACGAGATCATGGGCGAAGAATTTATATAAATTTCGACCAAAGAATTCTTACGGGTACCCGTGAGTTCTCTAAAGCAAATTATCAAAGTAATGATTGCACGCCAGAGGTCGCACCCGTGACAGCTTGCAGCAATTTTAAAATATCAGTAGTAATGTTATGATTAACAATATCAGCAGCTAGGGAACTCTCAATTGATCTTCTCTCATATACATCTTTACAAGATATGTTAGTCCTTAACTCACTTGGTTTTCAATTTAATACAAATTGTGTTTACCAATTCGGCAGTATTGTGTGATACAGAAATTTACAATCAATCACTTGTAATAAATTCAAGTTAGGCTACACTTATCAAGTTGTTATTTTATTATACTTATTTTCTTTTTAAGTAGCCTACTAAAAGATTTTTTATTCATACGTATTTGTTCTCGCATAACCTCCCACATAATCTAAATATTACGGTAAAATTGTATAGACCTTTTAATATGTTTTTTATTGACACAGTTATTTGTAGATGTAATGTAGTATATAAATAACGAATAATGAATGGATAGTGAACTTATTCCGACATAAAATGTACATCAATACATAATTATAATAAATTGGAATTGACTCACCACTTTTGCAAATAGTGTGGTCAGTGGACTGCAAAATAAAACAGGTTTCTTATCAGAGTCCAGTCTATAGATTCTTTTAAGATATCAGCCGGGCTGCTCCCCGCGGCGCCTGCGGTAAACGGACTGTAGGTCCACGTCGTTAAAACTGTCGGGGTAATTTCTTACTTGCTTCTGAAGAGGTGGACAGTGGGTCCCAGGCCGGGACCGTGAACCCACTGTCCGATTCACGGGTTTCTTTTGACGAGGGTTTGACAGGGGATCACCGTACTCACTCTACTGCCCTTGAACGGTTGTTTCAAAAATCTATACTCTATATCTCATAAATATTATTCAGCAGACTACTGTCTTTTTATTAGTTCTTTTAGACTCGCTACAGAAGAAGACATGTACAGAAAGATTTAAAACAAAAAGCTAAATGCATAAATGAAAGTCGGGTTTATTTTTTTAAGTGCATTGTAATACACCATTTATAACTTAAGAATTGCTGTAACGATTATAATGGTCTTTGCTTTGTGGATTCGTTTTCACCCCGCGATCAAAACAACTATTAAAGTAGGCCTATCGTAAAATGCACGGAAAAATCAGGGTAATTAGAACAAGAATTTTATATAATACGAGACTGTTAACTTTAGTTAACAGTTTTGTTACACGATTATGTTTTAAACATTATTTTGTGATGGCACAATCATATGTGTAAGTATTACCACTATTTTCAATTTATTTATATTTGGTGTTGAAAGGAAAGAATTAGCTTGATAGTAACCACTATTTATTTAACCTTTTCTGCAACCACTGTTGAACAGAGAGTAAGAAAAATATTCAGATAAGAAAATTAAAAGTGTTGGCAAAAAATCTACTTTGAATTTGTACACTGTAGCAAATATTGAGTATGAAGTGTTTGGTGAGTACTGTAAAGCTCATATCAAAGAAGTATTTACTAGGTTTCTAAACTTTGTAAATTAAGTTTTACTTAAAATAGATGTGTAGTATTTACTGAAGGGCTATCGTATAAATCTCTAGCGCTAAAACAATAATAAAAATACACAAGGATGCAAATAAACTTCATTTTAATAACATTTATGTTGAAAATATTATTTTATTGTTAATCGTCATACTTTTTAAAATTTACTATGGATATAAATACATAGGTATATGAGTAATACACGTTGTTTTAATTTATCACCTACCTGAACTTAGGGTAATGGTCCTACTTATTAAATTTGCATGAGTTATTACATTTTTCAATAACAGTATCAGTCGGTAAAGTAATTTTCTTCCCGGATTATATTAAATTTGGAAGTCGAAAGTTAACTTAAATTTTAGGTTAATCTAGTGTTACTATTCAATTCAGAATTTATTTGTAAATTGTAACTAATCATGTATTTTTATTTAAAAAATAAGAATTTTTAATATGAGATCATAATTAGTTTTCATAATCTTTCGTACAATTGTCCATATTGCAAGCATGGTTTTTAATAAACATTAAGTTCGTTCTTAGTAAAAATATTCAACGAATTTCCCTAATTGAGTTATACCTCTTTTAAAAGTTTAATTTTTTATATATCTTACGACCTAATATACATGTTAGTACTCGTATATACTCGTACTCTATTGTGTAAGCTAATATGTCTCTGTAAACGGTTTCATTGAATTTTTTGTTTATAGGCTAGGAGCCACTATTTAAGGTAATACAATATTTTGTCTATGTACTATTCATAAAGTATTTCATACAATTATAAATATAATATCTTAAAATATTGATCTAAAGTGTTGTTTTAATTAATAACAATAATAATAAAACAATCAACTATTCATTTCAATTAACGTGTACTATGAGTGACGTGGCTACTCGCATATACGGTATTATACTAACGATGGACCGAAATAATGAATAATAATTATTAATACAAATTATTAATACAAACTTTTTGTAGATGTTTATCATTCATTAGGATATTGCCGAATTACACAGATAGTGATGTGTGGAATTTGTCCAAAATATAATCCCAATTAGCAATCCACTTCAAGCAATCCATAGCTTGAGTTTTGGTTTTGAGTAAACTGTTGTTTATATTTACTGCCTAAGCGATACGCTGTGCGTGTTTAGTGGAAGTATCACTGATATTCTTCCACAGGATGAAGATGAGGGCAGGTAAAAAAGATTATTGCACGGCCAGATCAGTTTTGAAAAGTAGGACAGTTAGTCCAGGCCAACACCCGTGGACTTACTGTCCTACCCTGCAGAAAGTGACGTCAGCCACTCTCGTCAAAACTAGGCGTGGACCTACAATCCTACAATCGGCGCCTGCACTACAAGATTAAGTTAATAATGGATAACTGGATGAGTCACCAACCAAAAAAAAACTCTCCTTGTTACAATCTTTTCTTACAAACTAAAAAACATATCTCAATAACCCTTCCTTCTCAACTAGAAACTAGAAATTATGATAAATAGCCTAATACAAGTCAAATACATGATTCTTTGCTATTTACATATTTCTTTATGTTAATTAAATACTAATTTATTTGAAACACATGATTTATATAATAACTCAAATTAATACTATAGGGGGAAAATATTAATTGTAAAATGAGTTACAGTTTTCTTGTAATAACAAAAAACGTTCTTAATTTACAAAATTCTCTAACATTCCACAGATATTTTAATGTTATGACGCAATTTATTAAAAATATTTAGGCCATTGTAAAGAAAAGAATGCCTTTAGTATTGACTTGTTGACTTTAGGTGTTCTGAACATTCGCCAGTCTATGCTTCTGTTAGGATAATTTAGGCCCGTTGTTCCTTAATCACCACTTCTAGTGTTAAAACAGCCTAAGGGTTTTAAAAATAAACAAATGTTGCAGTGGTAGAATGTTTAATTGAATGAAAATAGGAAAGGAGCTCTCTCGTATTCTTTTGTGCGTAATTATTCTTATAACATTATTTTGTATGACTCTTAACCTTCCTATTAAATATTTATTACGTCCCTCCCCAGCAAACAACTCCATATTGTAGACTTGAGTCTATCAGAGCAAAATACAGAATTTGTAACAATCTGTCATCACAGAAGTTTCGCAAAAAATACAATTTTCTTATAGCGGATTTAAGTTTATTTTGCAAGACTGTTACATGTTTTTCCCATGTTATTTTGAATAAAAAAGTATTCCAAGATATCTAAAAATTTCCTTCCTTTGTAATATATTTACAGTTACATAAGTCTCCTATGTTATCCGTAGAGCTTAATTCGTGAAATTTGAAATCAGAAACCGTACTGGTTTTTTACTACAAAATTGTATATTATTTAAATAATTCTTGTTTTCATTAATTTCTCAATAATTTTAGAAAAAACCGAAAGTAAACAATTGGACGGAGAATGTCCAATTTAATAGAAACGATTTTCTTGTAAATTGGCACAACTATACTCGACTTTAGTTGTTCTGAAATTTGAACCAATAGAGAAACTTAAATTAATTAGCTGAGCGAGAACAGGTGAGCAATAGGTTTGATTAATGCTACACTTATATTATCAAAACCTGAAGATTTTTTGTTTTTCAGATTTTTAATTACTTGCAACAACACTTTATTTTCATTTGAATAAAAAATAAAAAAGGAAGTCAGCCTAGGTGTTAAGTTTAGCTCATTGAGAAAATTTGGATATTGACTTGGCTGTACTTCGATCAAATAATTGTGTGTCAGCTACTAAAGACGGATCAGATATTATTTCGTTATCTAGTTCCACTCTGTCAACGGATTTCTTATAATTAGACTCACTTAAGGTGAAGAGATTAGTCTCCCCTTGCTTTATTAATTTGTTTGGAATAAAAGTTATTTTTGTTTCATTAATTTCCATTCTTAAACTACTACAGAATCTACTGTAAAAAATAGAAACATATTCTGAGACACAGTTAGTTAAATCAGTCACATGATTTTTATAAGGATTTCCTATTGCATTATAATTTTAAAAATATAAAAAGTGAGCAAATTGCCTTCATGTGACCTCTCATGTGTTGATTTCAACATTTTGCTTATATCTCGTAAAAATATAAACGATTTTAGTTACATTTTAAATGGACTAATAAGAATGGTAATTATCTTTCAATGTGAATAATAGCAATCGATACTACATGTGACAAGCGCACAGCTCTAATAAAATTTAAATTGTATTTCATAACCACTGGTATAATATAGAACTAATAGCTTTAATTATATTTAAAAAACTAAGTAAATCTTGATTTTCCTATTTCTGAGTACAATACAGGAAGTACATTTAGAATTAGTACGGATTGTTTACTTCCCATGAGATCGCAACTCACCGGACGTTCTTTATCAAATGGAGTTTCCGATCTACGAGGAGTCTTGGAAGTGAACACCTGACGACGCTGTTCTTTAAATAAAATACGTTTAGACTGGCTGTGATATCTATGTATTTACGTGATGGTTTAAAATTTGTGAAAATATCAGACTTAATATTAATGTTGTTATGTACAATTATGAATTTATTCAACGCGAGTCATTTATTTCTTTATTTCTTGTTCACATATGTAATTAGTAACCCAAACAATTAATTCTAATCACTTCAGAATGATTTTTTCAAAATGAATACATTATACTATGTTATGATATAAAAATCATTATAATCATCATATTTTTGCGTTTGTGTTTACGTTGTTCAATCACGTGAAAGGTACTGGACCAATTGAACTGAAATTTTACATTGACATTCTTAGAGTCTCTGATTAACACTTAGGTCTATTCTTATTTCGAACACCCCACTGGTTATGAAAATTCCCTTATCACTCCATTATTAAATACAAAAAGATTATTAATTGTTATTAATTAATTAATTTTTTATTATTAATTATTACTGTAGATAGTATTTTGTATTTAATCCCCTGTCAAGGCCAAGAATAATCAGTATAATAATTTATACACATTTATACAGCTGTTTAGACTGCCACTTAAAAATAATATGCTCGTTATGTCCTTGATTTAAAAATGAAACTGTTAACTGCCAGTACCATAATATAAGGGATTAATTATTTATTAAGCGTATTTGATCGTACACTTATTATTGGCATACACAATAGACATTACTTCTTTTTCATACCTCGAGAATCGTCCTAATCTATTGCAGAGTAATTATATATTTACAAAACTATACTACATGCTATTTTATTTGTTTTTAAGAAAGGGTGTTATTTGCCTACTTGCTTTCTTCTATGTCTGTTGAGAAGTACAAATTAATTTTATCTGCGAATAATTTCGCAAAAACCTGAAAAACCTACCGAAAAAATACTAAAAAGCGTTTGGATGCGTAAAATACATTTATATCTTTAATATGAACATATCGCAGAATTATAGGACTAAAAGTAAAGTCGAAAAAGTGCATTAGGTTTAACATTTTCCAAATGGGCTACAATCAACATAGCTACCAGTCTGTAAACTGAATCCCTATTGGGACTTCTAAAGTACCTACCCAGACATTTGCTCTCTTCATATTCTCTTCAGAAACACAGGTTTTATAACCCTCGTAATAGCAGTTTTTCTTCTACTAATACTGTAAAATTATGTATAAAAATTTAATATATCAAATGTATATTAGGAAGCATTTTGATACACTATAAAATCAATTTAATATTACCCTTTTATGATTGTATAAAAGCACATAAGTTTGTAAAAATGTAACACCGTAGCTATGCAATCGACCATTAATGCATGAAAAAACAAATAAATGACCATATGCGATATCTCACTACCCTAGTCCCCGTCAGGAAACTAATGTGCCTGTGTAATTTCTTTTTGAATGATAAGCTGAAAAGAAGGAATAAACTCCCTATCTACAGTTCAGTTTCAAGTGAAACACATTATGTACATGATCATTTAAGGGTAGTTTGAAAGGGTAATATATTTACTAAAATTACAATTAATTTACAAAAAATTAATAACATGTTTTTAATGTAGGGTAAATATCCCATACAGCGGTACCGGGAATTGGGTTTCTTAGTTGGGGGGGGGGGGGGTCATGACAAGCTAAGGAAGGGTTTATCTATAAACTGTGTGATCATGGGAAAGAAATTCCAGTCTATACCTTACTAAAGAAACAATTGGCTTTATTTTTTTGAATACATCTGTTACAAATAGCCTTTCTGTCCCAGTTTTATAAAATCTCCTAACTCAAATTTTCAGCAGTTGCTGTACTGGATTACACCGGATTTATCGTCTGTAAAAAATTTGTTTTAAATCACATGGCATTAGAGTCATTTTATAACCAACTTTCAAAATTCCTGATATTTTTACCGAACATAAAAAATGCACCACAATATAATACAGGTGGTATTTAAGAAGTATTCATTTTAATTAAAAATTAAACAAAATGAATCCATTACATTTTAAGGATTTCTTGAGCGTACACAATCTATGACAGAAATCAGTTATAACACTCGTTAAATAACTATCGTAATAATTCATAAATATACACAAATATAAATCAAAGAATAATAAATCTATTTTGTTTGTTGAATGACAAAGAATAAAATTACATTTGTCATAACAAACACTATAATGCCTTATTAGACATTCTTTTTGATTTACAGTTTTAGACAAAACTATTACAGGCTATCAACCTATAAGATCTGACAGGGGAGGGGACGGTATGGACAACATATTTCATGACAAATTAGCATTTTATTTAGCACTTTTTAGAAGCAAATATGAAGAACCTGAATAATAAAACTGATAATTTTAGTAAGAAAATATAATACAGGCAAACATACTAATCAACGGTGTCGCCGAGTAGGCTTGGTTACTGGATAATACGTTGGTCACGTCGCTAGTGATTAGGAGGGGGGTGGGGGGACTGTGATGGAGACACGATAATATCCGCTCCAAGTTTGGCGTTAGGTGGCTGCTGTATGCCTAGTTCCTTCAGTCAGTGGTATGGTCGTGGGGTGTTGGTTGTTGTGGTCCATCATTACGCGTTATTCGTTATGGTAATATATAGTGGGGTAGTGGTGGAACATCCGACTATATAGTTAACTTTCTGTGTTTCGTTATGAGACAGCATTTAATAACAGTTACTAGTGATCCAAGATGTAAATGTGTTTGATCGAAGTTTTAATTGTTGTTGGAGTGCGCTACACCTGCTATAAGAGCTTTTTCTGTCAACTTTACGGTTATATAATTGGTTAGAATGATCAAAATAAATAAGAAAAAGCCATCGAGGTCTTCAGTCAATGAAAGCTACTGTTCGCCAGCTTCTTGAACAAAAAGGAAGTGAAGATGAAATGTCATCAGCTGTTGATGGAATGTTGATGATACAGACAGCGGTCCTGACTACGGTCCAAGCAGCTTCAGGGATCAGCCTCATACTCCTGATTTGAGTACGTTTAAACCATTTATTTGCAGTGTACCTTAGCAGTTAGTTCTGTTATCACCGGAAAAGAATTTGTCAGCAAAACGTTTTTTATGAAATCTATTTAGTTTAACGTAAAGTTATACATTTTTAGTCTAAAGTTCTAGGTGTATAAATATAAATATGCTCCTATAAAACTAAGGCCCTAGACCAAATATTAATAACTCAATATATTTACAGCCATAAATATTTTGCTAAGACACTATATTACACTATTGCTCAGTAAAAGAATAAAGCTATCAATACTAAATTCGGTTTGAAAAGTTTACAAATTTAAAATATTTATTTTTATTATTAAAATGTGAATTTTATTGAAATTAAAAAGTGTAAAGAATTATCGTCTCCGTTTTTATATTTATTAACTATTAAACATTTTTTAAACAGAATTATTCATTTCCTATGTTTTACTAATCATATTTACTAAAACTAATTTAATTTTACAAATGAAAGGCCCTAGAAAAGTATTAAAAATGCAAAATATTTTCAGACAAAGGTTTTCCTGAGACACTACATTGCTAAACTAAAAAAATATATTAATACAAAACATGTTTTAAATATTTGTTTATTAACAAAATTTGTATGACAGAAATATTCATTTCCTATCTTTACTAATTTATTAGTACAAACTTGCTTTACTAGTATAAAAATAAAAAAACAGAAAATATGTTGTTGAGTGTACTAGTGATTATATAATACAACAAAATTACCAAAACATCTATTGCCATGGATGGTTATAAGTCCAGTTGATTCATAGGCATCCATAACATAATGGCTAGTTTTACATATACAAATGTGGAACACCCTTAAAATTTAAAGTCTGTTCTTTGTAGTTTACATACATGTCTATCTTTGTATCAAACTATATACCTCGGTATTTATATTCGTTGTGAGTTTAAGGTTATTGTTACTAATGTTATTTCTCATACAGGAATATAAAGGCTCGACTAACAACAAATAGCAATTATTATCGTTGTACTGTCTGAAACTACAACATAGCAGTATAAAATAAAGTGAATGCAATATTTTAACTCCGGAAATGAGGAAAATCTTTTACTACAGTCACGACAGTTTATTACTAGGTGAAATTATAATTTAGATCTGCTAAGCAATAATAAACTCTCACAATTATTTTTTTTAAACATACAAAACAATATAAGGCATTTTTGTTCTATGGATTACATATAGGATTTAGCTTGTGACAATTTCAATTGAAAGATTTTCTAAAACATAAAAAATATTGGGGGATACCCTTAAAGTACGGTGGCACCATCAAATGTGCAGAATACTATTATATTATATATAATAATAATTATATCACAAATATTATACAACTTTAATTGTGGAAGTTTTGATAACCTTTGTTTAGTTATATTTTACTGTCTATATGTTCATTACAAGCCTTGATAGATACAAATACAACGTGCTAATAAAAAAATACAAGAAATAATTATGATGAATGAAATAATTAGCAAATGGTAATAGTTAGGGCTATAAAAGACGAAAAGGTGAAAAGTTTGAGTACTATGATTTTAAATGTTGTTTTCTGGTAAAGTGTTAAACCTGTACTAAACGACAGATGTATGACCATTAGTATGACTTTCAAGTTCAAAAAGTCTTTATTCAATAATCGTATTTCATGCATTTATAACATTTCATGTGCTTCACAAAGCACGTGTGAAATTAGAAAGAAATTTATTTTACTAACTTTTGATATGATTGTTCTTAATGTAATGAAATATGACATTAGTTAGAATTTAAATATTGTACATATTTACCCAAAAACGTAGTCCATGGTGTTTGAAATACATAAGATCTTTTAAAGTAATTGAAATCTATTGAAATATTTAAGCCATACTAATTTAAAAACTTATAACCTTACCTAAAAAAAGAAAATAAAAATCAATATTTATAATAATAAAGGAGCTCTCCTGACAGTCTGGTGATTCTGCAATATGAAATTAGCAAAATATGTTATTATACAGGGAAATTTTAGGAATTTTACTGACAAAAATTAATGAATGATTATTTATTTTAGTATTTAATACACAGCAGTAGCAGGTAGATAATAAAATAAGTATAAGTTTTGGCCCCATAGCAAAGCATGGTTATTCAGTTACTATTAAAAAACTTATGTATGATTAATCTAATTTATCATTGATTTAACAGCTATGAGCATTTTTAAGATTATGGTTTATTTACAGAAAAGTTTTCGAAAGAGGCTCTTTCGTGAAGATTGTTATAAGGCTCCGAAAGTTAGAGAAAACGTATGTTGGTCAAGATATAAAAGGACAAAAGGGTTCAGGTAAGTTTGCATACATTACGCCTTAGTTGAACTTATTTATATTCTAATAATAACATCTAAAATATATATACATTTATTCCTATTTCAAAAATATGCATATACATAATTATTTATATTAACTAGCATTTACTAGCTTTGCCCGCAATTACCTACCGAATAACAAGTATGTCATAGCCATATGCTTTTCCAATGGATTGGACTTTTAGTTTGAAGAAGAAATTTTGGGGTCGTGATGTCAGTTGATATGAGTAGCAATGAAATACATATATCTATTTGCAAAAATTCCATTTGAATGTATAGCCCCAACAATGTGACATCTTTAACACTTGTACTTTGTAATATTGGAAAAACTTATTGAAAACACTTACGATATACTATAATTTTTAATTGTAAGTAGACATGTTTAACTAAATATTATTTTACAATTAATTGTTAATTTAAATAGAATCACGTGAAGCAGCATTTTTATTGTTGCCATTATAGAGAAATTATACAAGGAATATAGCCCCCCCAAGCTAGTATACCAGTATGTGTAATTGAAAAAGACAGAAATGTGACAAAATTTTTCAATTTCCACAGTAGGTAATTTACAAAACTATTTCAATATTCAGGGACCATTGTAACATAGAAAATCCCGTATCTAAGGTAGCTATATTTCTTTCTGTATATAGTTTTTTGTAATAATTTATATATCAGTGGCGGTTTAAGATATTGAACTGAAGCTCTATTTGTTTAAAGGGTCTAACTATTCTTGGGGAAAAGGTGTTAAGTATTAACCAGATGTGGATGGTAAACAAATAATAAGGGCAAATAGTTTACTCTTTATCTTATTTTATCTAAATTATCTAATTATCTAAATCTTAGCTCTAAAATTTAAATTAAATTAGCTCATTTACAAGACCATGCTAAAATAGGGATGATTTCATTGATCAGAGCCTTAAACTTACACTGCATGTGTGAAGAATGTAATTGTGTTGGTAAAAGATTACTCACTCACACTTAAAACAACTTATGTTTGCTCTTTCTTTGTTTATTTTCTAACGCTCTAACTAAATTAATTACGGTTTATTTGAAAAGCCAAAAGTATTTTTGTAATTCTTCATTGTGTAACGTTCAATGCAACACCAAACTTCAGTCTAAATAGAACTTGCTTTGAGGCTTTGAAATTGTTTAAAATGCCACAGTTTTTGTTACTTTGTCAATATTACTAAATGTAATGTATTACTAAAGAATATTTAACCCTTTTGAGTGCCACGGGTGTTTCCCGAAGGCATATGCATAAAGTGCCACGCTGTTTTTCGCATACTTGTAAGCTTTTGGGGGAAAAAGCTGTTGTAAAATAACTACCAAACAGATTTCCCTCATTTTGTTGTTTTTTTCTTATTAAATTCAGAATATGATACATATCGTTACAAATAAAATTTGATTTATAAAAATTTCAGTATGTAAAAAAAAAATTTTTTACTCTTGTATAAAAATTTAAGTTTCGACCTAATTTGAGTGTGTACGGTATTTTCAAGATTTTTTCTTTATACCATGATAAAGGCCATATAATTCGAAATAAAACCTACGTGTAATATCTTATTCTAGAATTTAAAAAAAAATTGTATAATATGTATTAACAAAATGCTGCCCGACATTTTATAAACTGTACTTCATTTGTCAGAGTTTAGAAATTAGTAATGATGTAGTTTTCGCAATAAATCTAATTAAAACGTCAATATAACACAAATAAATATGAGTAGTAAATGTTGAAACAAATACTTGCTAACATATTTACATAAAAGTTTACGTTTTACTAAATAATAACCCTAATAATATTTACAGTGAAAATTCACGTTTTTCGCTTGGACACAACTCACAACACTACATTACTTTTTTAGAGAAATACATTAAAATACAGTATAAGTTGCTATTTTATTTTGTATTTACTGAAATGCTTGGTTATCGGCACATAAACAACAAGAAAGGCCGTTACGCAACACGGTACTCGTCCTATACGTCGCGTGACTGGAAGACAGTCCACAGTCCACTATTTTTGGACGAGTTTTCCTTATCAGAGATCAAAATAAACTTCTTTATACGTTCCTTCTTCCATAACGAATCGAATAATACTCGATGATTCATATCTCAAATATTTATCTCGCTGCCTATCTCCAAATCGTCTCCAAATGGACACACGAATGACCTGACATTTTCGAATGATGAAACGTTTGTTCTTATAGTTTTTTTATTTCGTTGATTGTCGTAATAAACTTGTACATTCCAAAATTGGTTAAATAAAGTCAGTTGTTTACTGTAATTTGTTTTGTCCCCGATAAGGAAAAACTTGTCCAAAAATAGTGGCTTCTTGATAAGTACCCAAACAACATAAGTTTCACATATAAAATAGTAGAGAAACAACATAAAACTCATATTTATTGATAGTTTGTAACCTATAGAATACAGCTGTCTGGTTATTTGGCCAAAATAATCTTTGTACTATACAAAATAATATATATTTTGAAGGCTTGAACGCTGTGGCATTCAAAGTGTGACGGTTTTAGACCATTAAAACGCATAAAGTTTCAGTTTGATATCACAAACCATCACTGAGATATAAGCTATTTATTACAAATAAAACCCCTAATATGGATAGACAGAAAACTAAGCTAGACAGGGCTATTTATATGGCAAACATTTTTTGTTTTAATCTATAAGCATAACGTGGGATATGTGTCTATATATATATAAATGCAATATATTTTAGGCATAATTATACTTACAATGAAACTACCTCATCTACAATGTTATAGTTGTTTTGTGAATGAGAAAGATTGTGAAACAAGAGATCTAATTTTTTACTTTCTTTGCAGCAATAGTAAAGAGTTTCAAATCAATCACATGAACGATTTCTACATATGTGGTTGTAGTCAATAACTTATTAGATTTTTTGTTTTTCGTTGTTATACCAGATTTATAATAAGCTTAACATACACATCACTCAGCTTAACACAAAATAATCTCAAGAGTCAAATATTGTTCTTCAGACTGTGTTACAGTACTTTCTGTAATACCACATTCTCCTATACATTTGCAATTTGTGGTTTATGTAGTATAGCCTAATATAATTTATGCAGTTCTGTCATCTAATTAGCCGTAATTAATATGATATTGGTTACATGAAAATCTGGTGATAACTTGTAGTTATAAAACATATTTTTGCAAAAGATTTCCTATTCACGTAGAAATAAAACATTCTGTTTGATTTTTTATATGTTTGGTTATATGTATTCAAAGTAACATAATTTATGATTATAACAGTAATGCTTTTCTTTTGTTGCTTAGTTCAAAAAATACGATGTTGCAATTTTTTTATATTTCGTATAAGAAATTTAATTTTCATTGTATTTTTATATATTGTGGTTGTATAAAATACACAGTAGGAGTCATACATAACGTGTAATAATTTTCTGTTTATGTACCATGATTGGTCATATTATTTTTATTTTCACATATGGATTATACAAATTAAAACAGTTATAATGGAAGTATCCATCCGAATCACCACACATGTTACTAAGGTAACAATACTTTTTATTTATTATCTTTTTTAATCTCTTGGAATAATTTTAGGCTGCTTTACCCATTATGTTTGTAATCTATGTTCAATTTAAATCATATTTTTATATTTCTATGACAGCGTATTTGGGATTTATATACAAGTAATTGCTTCTATATTATATATTGTTTTGATTCCAAAGTAAATTTAAAGATACATATTAATTAGGATTAGTCCATATATATAATCATTAACTAAATTTGTTAAGCATATCTTAAATTATTTTATGATACAAGAAACAATGAAGTTTTATATTGTATTTTAAAAATGTTAAGAATAAAATATTTGAACTTGTAGTTGTAATATAAATTTTTGTAAAGATTTAACCTTTATGTAGAAATGAAATAATATACTGAAATGTCCTAATTTTTTGTAACAGGTATGCTACAATGTTGTTGTTCAAAAATGCACAGTAATGAGTCTTAAAATGTATAATTCTTTTCTATTCATGAACCAAGTTTATGGAGGTCCGATTGTTTCCATTTAGTATTTAGTTTACATAAAAGTGCATAAAAAATCCTATCCCAAACACCGCATGGTGATGTTACGGGTTTTAAAGAAATTTCATTTTATTTAATCATTACAAAATTTGGAATAAGACTATGTTTTTAACACTGATATTTGTGATTTACTTTTGATTAAATTACTAATTTTCAGATTTGTATGACAGCGTGTTTTGCGATTTATATTTAGTTAAAATCTTCTATATTTCGTATTATTTGTTTCAAAAGTAAATTTCAGTTTATATTGTAGTAGGCTTATACTGTATTACTTATTAAAATGTAGGTTCCAGTGTATTATATTTTTATAATTATATCTAGAAGCGTTTCAGTTCAAATAGCATTGAAAATTTATAAGATTTAAATGAGGTCATTAACATTAATTTTAAATAAATTATGTTCATAGCAAATGTGTACGTTTTCCTCCTTTTGGTACAGACCAATGACTTCGTATGCTATAGGTACCATTATATAGTCATATCCTAATGCCAAAACTAGTTTTGTTTTAAAATAAATCGATTGCATCCAAAAGTCTAGAAACATATTTTAAGTATGTCAGCCAAATAGTCATCAAACTCATGTCCTGCCTTTAGTACTAAATCCGGTTACAGTTTTAAAAAACTGGGTCTGTGTTATTGTTGATTGGTAGGCCACAGGTGTGCACTTCCACTAGACCTACAAGCGAGTCGTTGAAATCCCGCCTATTGGACACGTAAAACTGACCGCCAGGCGAAGGGCAACACTGGCTACAAGGTGTACGAGGTGTAGGCCGCAGGATTGCTGGTCATAATTTCACAAACTGGCGCAGTTTAAGTTATCTGACCACGAGTGTAGGTACATACCTAGACTATAGGACTTGTGACTTTTACTGCAAAGGTTATCACCCGTTTTTATCATGCTGACTAAATATGTCAGTCTTTGCTAAAGAAAACTGTTCAAAAATTTTACTTAGAGTTTGACGTTAAAGGCATAAGGACAAATCCTCTCCCGTAAAAAAAAAAACGCTTTATATAATTTTGAAACAATTTGTTAAAAATTTTGTTTTTTCTAAAATGTTTTTTACAATAAAAAGATACACAATATGACCTGGCTTGATATTATGAAAAGTTCTACATTAAAACGTTTTACCTTCAACTTGATGTACAACATGTATTTTTAGTTTATGAATACATTTAAATTTTTAATGGCATTAAAAGGGAGAGTATAAAATAAAATTTACTTTTCAGTCGATTACTTCACGTGACTGATTTAAGGTTTAAGACAACTTATGAGATATGAGAAATACTCATTAAAGCTTGTTGGTGGGAAATATATTTTCCAAAATTTTCATCTTTAAGTGGAAATATTTGTACTTTAAAAGTATATTTGTATTATTTCTTAGCTAGGACCAATATTTATATAAATCAACACCGATAATACTAGTCTGTGTTTTATTGGAATACATATGTTTTAAGGGAAAATTTCATATTATATATAAACACCACCACAACAAAATATCCTGTGTTGAAATAAAATGTTTTTAATACTAATTATACAATATATTTAACACCTTCATTGTGCCATGAGACGAGTACCTAATAAATATAAGAAAGCCAGGGTAACAGCTAGAATGCCCCCAGCAAACATTAAAACAATAAACACGGATTTGGCTGCCAAAACAGACTTTGTTAACAAGGTTAAGTGCAATGAACTTAAATTTAATTTATTTATCTTAAGGGATCTAAATAAAACTATGTTTATTTTTTTTTAGTAAGCACTACACATACTATTCAATTGGTTTAAGAAATCAAAAAGATAATCTGTGAAAATCCTTTGGATGGTTTAATGGTGAGATGACTTTATACAGCAACGTGTGTAATAAATTAGTCTGGATACATTTGTATTCAATTTTCACTAATCTTTATTCGTGTTCACATCTTTTTGACTAGTTGTGGAAACTTCTGTTTCTTGACAGCAAATTTTAATTGGCAACTACAAAATTTCAAATCATTTTACAGAACTTATGACACAGTATGTAATAAGTTTTATAATATATAATAAATACTATTAATATTTGAATATAGAATAATTCTTAACTAATAGATTAACTAATTATTATTATATTGTGCTTACTTACACCATAGTAGAACTTATTTATTAAGAAAAGATATATGATTTTTATGTACATTGTTACATTCAGTTGTATCTGTAATTTAATTATGTAATTATATACAATGATTTTATATTATTTTTGAAAAAAATGTGTCTGTTTTATAACTGATTATTCTTTTATAATTGATTGTAACCTAACTTCAAATTTAAAACTGGAGAGAAATGTTTTAATACGTAGTTATTTTAAAAGAAGTACATTTGTATTGTATAATTAAATTAATATATTAAACCAGGACTTATAATATTTATTGGAATCCCTTACTCCTGGAGATAATAAATGTCATGGGATACTTATTACTTAATTGAGATTTCCTGAGTGACTTCCTTTCGATATTCATAGTTGTATATCTCTACACTGCTATCATTGTGAGCTACAGGTAAGGAATGGTACTGGACATGTGTTGGAGCCAATGAAGAAGTTCCTGACGATGTGGCGAGATTCATTTTTGGACGGTTTGTTATAGTGTATATTTTTATTACTATGATTTGCCTTCAATGATATTCTTATATGAATGTATTATCTCATTGGCAAGATAAAATTTGTTGATCCCTGATGAAGGGCAGATTCTAGAACCTGATCAGGTTGGTGTGATGAAAAGAAGTTTTACTTCCAAAATTCATTCTAAACATGTAGATAGGACTTTAATGGTAAAATTATTCAGAATGTATAACCCTTGAAAAAAACAAACACAAATGTTGTTTTAAAAGAACTTTTAAAAGAATAAGAATTATATTTATAAATTATATTTATTTTTTGTGATAGTTGAGGTGTAATCTAAACATTTAGGACTGAAATAACAAGATATTTCAATGATTAAAGAAGCATTCTTTAAATTTTAGTAAATTTTGAATTCAATATTAATTTAATAATTCAGAATCTAAATCCAAAAAGTTAAAGAAAACCTCAGATGGACCTTGAAATCAATATAATATATTTTAAACTATTAAATAGCTTATAAGTTCAACATATTTCATCTAAACTTGTAAGGTTCTTTTTTAAAAAACATTTTATTAAGTAAAACTGGGATAAAATGGATTTTATCTTAAAAATCTGAAGTTTTTTATAAAAATATTATAATACATACTTGCATAAAGTTTCAGCAAGACCAGATAATCATGTGGTCTTCATGTTTTGATTTCAAGAAACATAATGTTAAGATTGAATATATTGTAGTTTTTAACAAGAATTTGCAGAGAAAGAAAGTTTGTGCTAATCATTTGATTGATTAAAAATTAATTTATAATTTAATTGAGTTGGAAGTAGTTTTCAATGAAAGCTTTAATGTTTTTGAATAAAAATGAAGGGTATTTGACTAATACCTATGTGATAAATGACAATATCCTACCATTTGTTTGCTTACAGCCGTTACTTATATTCTCATAAGTACATAAAGACATTTTTCAAAAACATCATTTGGGCCACAGAAAATCAGTTTAAAACTTATATAAAACTCATAACACTCACGTAGTTTATAGGAATGGGGTTGGGAACCCCTGATACTTACTAAAAATATATGACTTAAGTTACTATGCTGATATTCTTCTACACCTCTTGATGTTTTCAGGAACATTAAATGTGTATTAGAAAGATCATCAGAGCAGAACCTTACAAATTCCTTTTTAAATTTCTCTGCCACCATTTGACTCATTTGTCTTTCACAACTAAAAGCTGCAGAAATGCAGGGATGTAAATGTTAACCCCATATTTTTTTAACTGTTTTTATATTTTTCTCCATTACTTCAATGTTTTCTGTTATTTATATATTTATTTTGCACTACAATCTTTTCCAAACTGAGTTGCTTCTTCAATAATTATATAAATCAAATAGATAACTTACATGTTGTTTTCCTCTTCTATAGATGTGGAACCCCTGATTCATATGACGGTGTCTTTGAAGACACCAAATATTTAAGATTCCAAATGTATACATTATTACAGTTATAAAAGATATTTCCTGTTTTGAAGTGAATTGATCTAATAATTTCATTTTATAAACTTATATTAACAATATAATATCAGTATAGCATAGTGACCAATATTATACATGTGTGTTGAAGTCCATTCACCTGATCTTCCATCATATTGATCAAACCTTCAAAAAATTTTTTGTATTGATACTCAGTAATGTTTGAAACATCACTTGAGCCTCCAACAAGCAAGATATTATTGAATATTTATTAATGTATGGATTGGTCTTTAAAGCACTAATTACTGCCTGTCAAGCAGCACCAGGAAGTACATAATCAAATGTTGAATAACCACTTGATAATTCTCCATTAAAAAACGTTTGCCATATCCCTACCTATCAGTGACCATAGTTAGCTTATTTACTGGTATAATCCATGTTTAAGTTTTTATAAGAAATGTTGTGACATATATTTCTGTTTATTAACAAATAACACTTTAGTTGAGTCATCTATTTTTTGTTGTTCATATATAAGATCTTTTAAAACTTAAATTCTTTCTCTAAGTACTTAATTTTTTTATTTAGTAAAGATATATCACCCTACACAGCTTCATTTTGTAGATCAATTTTTATCTTACCAATCTTATTTCCACATTTTTCATTATAGACATTGTTGTTTGTAAATTCATTAAGGAGAGTGTAAATTTTACTGTTTGAAAATGCAGTACGATTATTAATGATGTAGGCTAATAGTGAGCGCTTTTCTAAAATTAATTTCCATCCATCCCAAATTTCAGGTTTCAATATAGGTTATGTCTTTATATATTCCCCACTAGAAATTCTCTTAAAATCTTGTTGATAGCAAAGATGACATACAGGCCGCAATCAAAGTTGTTGAGTTGTCTACCTCCATTTATTAAGGTAAAACTAGTTTAAGATTTAATCATCCCCACATAGTCACACAATTTATTCATTACAATTTTAGATTGTGAGTATATAATGGTATCTAATGAGTCATATAAGTAAAAAGTAGCACATGTGACAGATAAGAACATCCCAATGTGCACCTCCCAAAACTGTCCATCAATTGAACAAAATTAATTGGAACAATTAAAATGCCTGTGTTTGCCATAATCAAATGTTCTAAGAAATAAGTGTAATCTATCAATGATTTCAACCCACATAACTGATAATAGTATTGAAAACAAAAGAATTGTTGATGTGTCTTCCAATATACTCATCTAATATTTTATAATATCAATCAAAATAAGGTACCATTTGGGGAATGTATATAAATATCTATAATTCCATCTTGGTGTGAGCAAATTCTGAGAATGTCCCTCCTTTGTCATGTGACATTAGCTATCTTATTTCAATCTTGTGTTTCTATTTTAAAATTAATTCATTTAATGAAGTTATTTTTAAAATACATTTTTTTTATAGAATAGGTTATTATTCAAAATTTTATAGGTTTTTATTCGATTTTATTCAAAAGTCCAAACAATGGTAATATTTAAAAGTTAACTGTTTTATATTAGTCTTCGTATTAATATTATATTAAATAAAAAATTAATTTTAGTTTTTACTGGAGGCAAAATATATTACTACTGATATATATTATTTAAACCTGGGCTTTACAGATTGTAAGACTAGTGCACTGCCACTGAGCTGCTTAGATATATTGGAAACACTATCATAAATCTGCAGTTACTTCAGTCTTCCTATAGATAACAATTTTCACTGGGAAAATTCTGCCTTTTTACCAATGATAACATACTATAAAATCAGTTGTCTTAAACCATTAAATAAATTCTTTTATACAGTTTTGTTTATACAAATTCATAACCTTTTTAGCTATTTTCAATCAATACCGAGGCATTTCTTGCTAAAAGACAGTTAGTTTTAAAAGTAAAGTTAAGCAATATTGATTGTAGGTTAGCTATAGACTTACTTCTGCAATAGTCTTTATAATAATAAATAAGTACAGACATTGAAAACCTATATCTGATCTCTTCTACACTATTCCAATGATGCCTATAAAAACTATTTCTAATATCAATTTACATAACAATGTAAATGGTTACTTTGGGATTATACCGACCACACCCAGACATGAATCGTTATTTGACATCTTGCTTCTACTGATTACTAGATTAGCTTAGAACAATATTTCTTCAATATAAAACAGGAATTGTCTTATCGCAAACCCCTCCCCATCCTCAGACAGAGGTCAAAGTCGAGCGGTCTAGTTGATAACGTGATTGCAGAGTCTAGCCGCCCGTTCAGCTGGTGCGTCGCTTTGTTGTACTTCTGTGTTATACTCCTACATTTCTCCAAACACAAAAATTCAACAAAAACAAACATTATCAAACAAAAACTAAACTCTTTATTGAAAAAAAAACACACAAAACTTGTTTTTATTCTTGATTACACTTCGCCACCCATAATGCGAGTGCCTAAACGAAAGAAAAACATCCCTCGAGATAGTACCTATCTGTAAAATATCAAATTCTAGAGGGGCTGATCAGGAATATAAATTGAATTGTAATGGAAAGGCAATTATGTACCGTGCAAAAAACATATAATCATGCGATGCCGCGCGGCCTGCCGTAATTGGGATTCTCGAGAAAGATAAGATAACAGCGACAACAATACCGATCACAATACCAGGATATACTTGTTGATTGATGGAATGTTAGTTCTGTTAATCTACTACTTCGTTTTATGACGTTCTAAGTTCATTGAAAAAAGTTTAAGCATTGAAGAGTTGTTTTTTTGTTCTATCATGTTTGTTTATATAAATTTATATTTTTTTTGTTCTTACTGGTATGGTCGGTATAATCCCAAAGTAACCAATATATTATAAACACTACAAGGAACCATACTCAAACATCAAATGCTAATCCACCTTAAAGCATAATAATGGCCATAGTAGGGAAAGCTTGATATAGATGCACCATAGTGCCTTCCTGTAGGCTTACACGTAAACAGAGGCGTGTCCAAAAATATTTCATTTCTACTCGTTTGAAGAGATTATGGCGACGGCAACATAATTAGAAAGATCTAGCCAAATTATTTCATTGAAGGATAGTATTGACCTACAAAGTACCGATAGTAGGATCACCTTACAATATTTTAATGTACAATTCTGTTTAACTGTGTACAAAAAATTAAATAAATTTGAAAAGTGGAATAATTTTTTCAAAGTGACAGTTTCATAAAAATATTTTAATCAATCCACTAGGAACTGCAGGTATGGAAAGTTCAAAATGTAAACAATTCTGTAATGTACCAAATAAACCGCTGAACATTAACATGCAAAATTGTTGTAGTAGCCTACGCAAATGACACAAGCTTCAGGGAGTGACCGTTATTAATTTATGACATAAGGAGATGACATTATTATAAATACAAAATTTCACTATCTAGTTATTTGTTATATATAGCTTTCTGTAAAGGTTCTTATTTTTATTTTCAAGAGTTTTTCTGTGGGCCATGTTATAATGTCCAAAACTATGCTTCACATTCCTACCACTTTTAGACAAATAACAAATATTTCTGCATTTAGAAATAGCATCAGGGGTATCATAATACCAACAGCCTTATTGCACCACCTTAATGGGACCTAAGTATGTATATTAACAATTTCCGTATACAGGTATCTCGCAGTATAAAGATATAAACGCTGTAAATATTTTTGACCATTCCTACTGCAGTTGTACTTTTTAAGCCTAAAATTGTATACTTACAGTGGTTTATAGGCTATAAGTATCCAAAGATACAAGAAATCGAATATTTAGACTATTTATATAATCACGTGCAAAACAGGACTGGTAAAAAATGCAGCAACACTATAGGTCTAGGTATCGATGGGTACTATTAAACTACTCATTGGAGTTTATAAAATAAAAAATAAAAATGAAAAGTCCAAATATATTTATGGTTTATGCAATCGATAGTTTTATCGTTGCATCATTTTGACCATTAGGATATATAGATTATTTAATCTAAATGTTAACTTATGAACACTCGGACATTGAAGTCTTAATCGCATTTACTGTAAAGATATATTATATATGTATTGTTTATTAGGTTATAAACTACTGGTTCACAGCTTATAATAATAGTATTTAATTTACACTTTCAGATAATCGGTATATCTGAGGTTTGTTTACTAAAGGGATGTGGTAATGTATCATATTTTTCAATGGTAAACGTTATAAGCTAACTTAATCAATGAATACTTTCAAAGTGCATTTACACAAATCAAAACCTTAACAGTGTATGAAAAACCTATTTCATAGGTATAATCAATTTGAATTACAAAACGCGCCTGCAGCTGAAGGACGCAAACTGCCTGCACGCGGCCTCAATGCTCCAAGTGCTGGTTTAGACTGGTACTAAAAGACCCGTACTAAAAAGACCTGGGCTACATGAGACTGCTGGCCGCTCAGCCAAATTTCCTGTAAGATTTTGTAAGAGTAACAATGTACCTCTCTTTAGAAATGAAGCTTCATACAACATTTAAAGTCTATAAGACATTTATTTCGTTTTCAAAATATCTTTGCAAAAGACAAACAGACAGGCATAAATCAATTTTGCCAGTACACTGAATGGCATAAAAATATCTAAAATTCCAAGTTTGGAGCTCAATCAGGTCTCGAGATATAATTATGAAAGTTAAGCTTAAATGGCGCTCAGTCAAATACCTTGTAGGGGTATGCATTTTTATCGAATTCGATATTTCTTACATTTAAAAGAGGGCTTCATAACAAATTCCAAACTTAATCACGGTAAGTGTGGGGATGGTCAGAATTGACATTTTCATTCCCCAACTTCGATTGTTTATTAATAATAAATTTATCCAAATAGCTTTGTTTACATGTGTTTACTACTTATGAGCTGTAGGGGAGGACGTGTATCTTCAAGAAGAATGAAACAGTAGGTCTTTGTAAGCTAAGAGAACATAGCTTGTATTTATTTTGTATCTACTAATTTAAATGCAATGCATTGAAGAATTGTGCAACTCGATACAATACTTTATTTCCTGTTATGTCCAAGAAACTGAAAACCTTGACGTATTGATTCAGGGATAAAAGAGTCTTATTACTTTTGAAGAAATAAAGTAAAAAACATAGAAATAGTTCAAAGTCATTAAACAACATAAAACATATAATAAAAATCGTGGACATGTAGTTCCGTTTATAAAATAATAACTGCCATGTCCTATTCTGATGAGCGTCAGAATGGGGCCAGAATCGTCAGAAAGGTAGCACTTTACGTATAGAAATCGTCAGAAAGGGAGCAGTTACTTACGTATATATATATACTGGCTGTGTCCTTTGCAAAATTATTACAGGATTACAGGTAACCCTTTGCCAAGTCAGGTGAGCCAAGTTTGGTGGGTCTCTTGACGATCCCTTCAAGTCTAACTAACCGTGCGCAAGGCAAATAACTTATTCACAACCCAATTTGGCCAAGTGGTCTGATTTCTCAATCGTAAATTCTGTGTGCTTTCCAAACTTTCTTTGAAATGTAGACTGCGTCGATACCGGAATATCATTGTTAAATCGCAATTTTTCATTAAATATAGATTGGAAATTGACTCGAAATTGCATCGTCAATTTAGAATTTTCATATTGAATCTGTTATTATGGTTGAACGAGATCTCAATATCAACAGAAAATTCTACTAGTATTGATCTTCACTTTAAACATAAGTTTTATATTCTACACTGCAATATTGTCTGATTGGGATCTCTTTGTAAACTCTCAATTTCATATTCAATCTTCTAGCACTATGGTCAGATCATTATCAAATTGTCCATTCACAGTTAAATATATAGTCTAGTCATGTTACCAAATCGATAGATGAGTTAACTCACAAATCTATATTTGATGTAGTATTGTGGTTAGATCGATATATCTTTGTCAACTCACAAGTTTACACTCAAACTAATTAGTAGTGTAGTCGTATCACGGTCGCGAATCAAAATACTTGCAAACAAGGTATACATGTATGCAAACGATCTCAGTATTGTCCCAATTTATATTTGTATTCAAGGATATGTTAAGTTACAAATCACTACAAAACCTAGATTTTGCGATTCTGCCCTATTTTTATGCTTAAGTGTAGTGTGATTTCATTAGGTAACATTGCTTTCTTTAAGAGTGCCTTCCAGCGGTTGTTTGGTCCTTGATAAAAGATTATAACTTAATTTTGTAAATTTCGTAAAGTCAAATGTTTTGCCTTTGTTCTCCGTGTTCTCGTAAGAAAATTGTATTATACATGAAACTGCCACTTTAATTAATAGTGTATTTCAGTAGAATACAGTAAAAAAAAAAACGCTCAACATTTGTAGATTAAGTACGTTTAGATGAATAAAATTAATGGTGAAATTAGAGTAACTTAAGTTAACAGATGATTTACATTCAATACATAGAATACTAATCAATGTGGTATGGCAATACATTTGGAGCACCTTTACCATTGTCCAAATTTTTAGGTTATTAACGCGAAAATAGTATGAATTATTTTACTAAACACAACACTTTATAAACTTTTATAAATGTATATATTTATATCTGAAGTACGAGTGTATTTTTAGAAACTGACGTTTTAATGTTTCATGTCTAAGAGCATTCTAATAATAAAATAAAATTTATTTGCTTAAAACTCTCTTTGCTTAAAACTCTAAACTACAGTTTAGAAACGTTAAATCGTCACATTAATAGCCAATTAAACTTAAAATTAGTACCGTAGTTTAAAATTACTTCTACATTATAGTTATAAGGCACAATAAAATGATAACCCGTTACCAAACTTCCATACCATAAAATATTAAAACTTGTTTGTAAAATAGTATAAATTATTTAAGTAGTTGTAAAATAATTTTTGTAAGTACAGTCTATACTAGTAAATATAGGTTCCTTTATTCCATTCTTTTTAATGTATTACACATTGAATGGAACAAACTTTATAAAAACGGTCACGAACTGACTCCATCACGTTGCCGGCATAGCTTTGGACCATTAATATCCTTATCTTCCTTATCTGCTACGGCTCTCGTATGTCAATGGATTGAGTCTACATTCATCAAGTTGAATTTAACTGATTTAACTATTTCCCTTGATTCCTTCTAGCCCTCATTCCTCGCTCTTGGCCTAAATCTTATCATATCAAGTAGGTCATGCCATGACAGGTTTCCACTACGGAAAATTACGGGAAATGAATCCTTATGGAAAGTTCCTGAATATCCCTCGATGAGCTTGGATGTTATCCTTGAGGGTCCTTTAAGGACCATACAGAATTTATTGGTTTTCAAGGCCATCAGTTGCGTTTCAACTTGGCGAGAGAGTACGATGAGTTTACAAACATCTGCGTTCTTATAGCTATTAAATATCCGTCTCAGACTACGCTAATCAGTTATATTTCTAGCTAGAATAAAAGTCTTAGCATTGTTTTCAGAACCTAGTTAATAATTTTATAATTTAGTTTGTCCAGATCTAATATGCGGCCATTATAACTCCAGGACCATTGAATTAGGGCTAAGATCCTCTACTGAGATATTACACCAAATCAAATATAATTGTCTATTCACTTACACAAAACAGTAAAATATACAATACACTTCCATAATTTTAAAAAAAAGCGAAATTTCCCATAGGCCCGTGTAAGAGAACGATTCCATATATAATTTTAGTTTTTAATAAAATTTTTATAGTATGGCTATCATTAAAAACATGTGGCTTATTATTATAAAAAATACATTATTATGAAAAGCATTAATACATAAATAGATACAAAGCTATATTTAATAATTTTAGACACCGCGTAATAACCAGCCTACTTCTTTCAAAACACATGTAAGTTGGTTTTTATAAAAGTCTTTAAATCTGTAGCAAAAGATAGTGACATCTTTAATTCCTGTATTACACTACTGATCGGATGCTGCATATTTACCAAGAATTTAAATTATAAGTAAATTAATATCTGTATTTTTATCTATGTGTTCCAAAAGTGAGTACAGAAAGTATTAAAAAAAGATGTAATGCTATTTGTATGCTTACTCTATGCTTTCAAGACTGTAAATATTAATACATCTAAAATAGTACTTAAATTAATTAAACATACAATTATTGTGGTGTAATATTATAATGTTTACCTAGAACAGATGATTACTTTTTAAAACGCAACACATAGTGTGCCGTACCCTAACAACAATTAACTAAAATAATGCGATACAATGGTTTGGCAAGTACTTATTAATTTAAGAAGATACAGTGAGAGGTTCGTTCATCATCGGTTTTGTAAGCATAACCTTTATATAACGTATATTTGCAGAATAGTGATGCATCAATGGTCTCAATCGGAGTTTAATTTGAACTGCTGGTGATTGGAAACCGAATTAATACTTTATTGTCAAGGTGTGTACCGTGCAGGTATGTGATGTACACAGCAAACAGTGTGGTCCTATTGTATCTAACTATAACAATTTTTAAATATTGCGTCAAAATGCCTGTATTATAGTTTAGTACGTTATTTATACTATTATATTGTATTTATATTCTATTTAGATATTTTGAAATGCTTTTTAATTAGTTTCTATAAAGTGTATGTTTCCTCCAATAAATCTTATTTATCAATTCTAAATGGTAGAGATATTCAATCATACATATTGATAATTCCTTTTTGTATTTATCTACAAATATTCCCTTGCATCACACACACACACACACACACACACACACACACACACACACACACACACACACACACACACACACACACACACACACACACACACACACACACACACACACACACACACACACACACACCCATAAACACACACGCGCGCGCGCGCGCGCGCGCGCGTATAAAAATGGAGATATAATAATAATAATAGTAATTTATTCTAAGTATTATAAGTAATTATTGGCATAGAACAAGAGCTTACTATTTTACATGTATAGACATATAGAAATTATGCGCAGCCTCGCATGAAATGTTCTGCCGAAAAATACGACGCCATAAGTATTTTAATTTTAAATTTCTACAAACTCTTGACATAAGTGATAGTCACTGAAAGATATTCCAATCATATGATTCATTTTAGATTATAATTCAGAGAGCAATCAGTCTTTTCAAGCCTCTGACGTCGGAGAGTGTCTGTGAAATAACAAGAATTTCATTCCAATAATGAAATATATTTTGTTAAATAGTTCCAATACTATTAGATTACAGTAGCAATTGAACTATTTTAGGCCGTTGTGGAGGAACCCTCATCTCAACACTGATGATGTAATAAAATATTTTAGAACGGAAGAAACATTTTAGGCACATTTCAATTTCAAAATAAAAAGCTTCAAATGTTAAAAAAATTTAAAAGACTTTCATTTTAGGCTTTACGAGTGTGTGAGTTTCATTCAATTTGTTTTATTGGTCCGATCATGAAAATAGTGGCTATATAAATTGCAGGTGTAAAAAGGTAATCAGTCAAAACGAGTATCGGAAGCATATCCCTTCCGTGCATGCCCTTGCAATTTATTTCCAGGCTACTGTATTCGAAAGCTACAGTTTTTGTGTTAATGCCCAGGTAAAAAGAATATACATACGTAGGTTTAAGAAGAAGGTGGGTTTTATAACAGTCTTTAAATCTGCAATAAAATCTTTGATATTTGCATTACACTACTGATCAAATATATGATATTTAATAGTTGATAAAAGTATATTTTCACTAAAGTTTCCAATTTGACCATTTGAATACATTCTGTGCTGAACTGACGTTAAGGAAAATGCTGGAATAAAAATGTCAAGCTTACTCTATACTTTGAAAACCATAAATGTTTAGAAATCAAAATTTCTATATTAATTATTCAAAAGCTGTGTTTCATATTATAATGTTCACATAGAACTGTGAATTAACCTAGCAGGTTCTTCAAATTAATAACAAGATTTAATTTGTCATGGATTTAGCTGGGCGTTGATAAGTCAATCAGTCAGGTCATATGTTTTTATATTATAATATATTATTATATATATATATATATATATATATATATATATATATATATATATATATACATATATGTATATACTAGAGTTTGTGTAGTTGAGCATAACAACATCCCAACACAATGAAATTTAGAAAGGTCACAACATTTTTTAATGTTTGGCGTTTATAATATTAATTTGATCGATATCTAACAAAATATGTACACGATCATTCCATATAAACCGTCTAAGGTCGAGAAACACTAACTTGTAATGTAAGAGTTTGCCAATATCAGGTATTTTGAGTTTTGATAATTCGTGTTTATATATATTGTCAACTGACTTTTATTTACCATTAAATTTGTATAAGTGGCAATAGCCCAATTTAATTTCAATAAACATTGAATCACAATAAGTTACTTGCTCCGCCGGGACTCGATCCCGGATCTCTCACTATACAAGGTGTTTGAAAAGTCTAGGTACGGCTTAATATTTTACAAACCATAGCAGATAACATCTATAAACTCTGCACAGTGTCATATGGCTATGTAAACTATTTTTCCTTGCTATTACCATGACATGCCAACCAGGGGGGGGGGACGGCCCACAGAGGAAAACATGAAAATCTTAAATTAAAGCATGGGTCGAGTGATCCTTATTTGAAAGAGCTCACTTAGTAGAGTTGAATGCCGCAAACCGCATCTCAAAAGGTTTATCCAATCAGAAATGGCGGGTTGTTTTAGGTACACATTTTGAATCTAGCGCTGCCATTTCTGACTGGATCGTCGTATTCTGATGCGGTAGGCGGCGTTTCACTCAACTAACCAATGGTTTCACTGATTAGTATTTATAAAAAAATAAACAAATTTAATTCAAAAATTAAGTGGTAAGTTAACTATTTCACCAACAAAGAACAAGGGTAGAACTTAAGTATTGATACTATACACTTTAACATTTTTAAATGTTTAAATTAATTTATTTAAGAGGAACTTGGATGTTTGCTATTGTAAAAGTTTCCATTTATGGATGCTGTCACTTTCTAATGTTAGACACAATGACCTGGGTTTTCCCTCCTTATCATTAACTGTTATCAACAATAGACAAAGTCCTACATCTATTAATTCCTGTTACGGGAAATCACATTGTCAGTTCTCAGTTCTTTCAGATTTTTTGTGAGTGCGCGTACAGTGTTAGTTGTTTCTAGTTTAAAATTGTTGAATTTCAAGTTAGTACTGAAAGAGAAATGGAATTATTAGACATTGACAGAATTAATATACTCATTATGAGGGAACATGGTGACCTCAAGCGCTCTTACCAAACCGTAGCAGATTTATTTCATGAAAGATTTCCGAACAGACCATCTATTTCAAAAAATGGTGTTGTCACCACCGTCCACCGTTTCGAAGAAATTGAAACTGTAAAAGATCTTCGTTACAGTGGCAGACCTAAAACAGCGACTAATGAGAACATGGCTAACGACGTACTTGTAACAGTCATTGAAGAGCCACATTCAACTACGAGGAATCTTGATACTGAGTATAACATTAGTGCATATTTTGTATGGAAAATTTTAAATTCTAATAATTACCACCCTTACAAAGTACATATAGTACATGAACTATCCGAGGACGATTTTGATAGACGTATCGAATACTGCGATACAATGATGAAAAGTTTTGATAAAGACCCAAATTTTGTTAACAACATTGTTTTTTCAGACGAAGCAAGTTTTTTGTTAAATGGAAATCATAACCGACATAACTGTCGGTACTGGTCAGATACAAACCCTCACTGGATGAGAAGCTCACACCCAACATCCACAAAAAGTGAAAGTTTGGTCAGGCCTGATAGGATCAAATGTAATCGTTCCTTTTATTATAGATGGAAATCTAAATGGGGATACTTACCACAACTTTTTGGTTGACAGAATTATTCCAGCTTCCGAAATTTGGGATTAAATTTTGATTCTGTTTGGTTCCAACAAGATGGAGCACCGCATAATGATGCGGAAAACGTACATGATCTTTTGGACCAAACATTTCCAGAACGTTGGATAGGTCGGAGAGGAAAAATAGAATGGCCTGCTAGTTCACCATACCTGTCACCTTTAGATTACTTCTTTTGGCGATATTTACAAAATAAAGTTTATCAAACCAAGCCTTATGACATAAACGAATTAAACAAAGAATTAAGACATGAAGCGGCAGAAATACCTCCTGAAATACTACGCAATGTTATTGATGGCTACTTCAACCGGCTAGCTCACTGTCAAACTGCAATGGAAGAACAATTTGAACATTTATTGTAAATAAAAGGTTAGTTGCAAATTAATAATAAGTTAGTAGGCTACTTTGTTCTAAGATTGTATTTTCACATAGTGAATAAAATAGCATTGCTAGTGTCTAACTATGTTAATTCATAAACATAAAGACGACGAATTCATTTTAGTATTATTTATTGTGTTATAAATTTATGACATAATTAGCTAATTAAAACAAAGTCAGTGAAACCACATCGGTTAGTATCACTAACAATATCACTCGACCCATGCTTTAATTTAAGATTTGCATGTTTTCCTCTGTGGGTCGTCCCCCCATGGTTGGCATGTCATAGTAATAGCAAAGAAAAATAGTTTACATAGCCATATGACACTGTGCAAAGTTTATAGATGTTACCTGCTATGGTTTGTAAAATATTAAGTCGTACCCAGACTTCTCAATAACTTTGTATATTGAGAGTGGCAGATAGTACGCGTACACCAGCGAACCACTGTCGTCCTAAGTTCAGAACACATTCTATACATAAACAAATAAAATCACACAAACACAAATACAAATATTTTTAATTTATTACTGTCGATCTCTATGCACAGTTACGCTCAGAGGCCTTGTTCTTACACCTTTTGCTCCTAGACTAACTAAACCAAACTTTCATTCACTTGTTTACTGAAGACATGTTACTAATATGTTAACATAATATAATGTATATACAAATATATTATATATATATATATATAATATATATCTCCCGGTGGAGCAAGTACTTTTTGCGATTCAATGTTTATTGAAATTATATATATATATTTAAAAAATAGCCTTATGGAACTCTTGCAGTTCGGACTGTAGTATGGGGATGAACCGCTATTTGCGCCATTTCGATGTCCATTTCTTTGTTATTCTAAAAAAAAGAAATGCCAAATCACGATGTCGAGGGAGTCAACAATTTTTTTAGAACGTTTTGTTCAAAGATTCCTATCCATGTCTATTAAGGTTTTTTTTATTATTGTGTTAGAATAGTATTCACAATATATTATATGATTTCAATCCTTCATTGTTGCAATCTGGAGTAAAATTCATATATGACAAGCATTGTATAATTAATATTTTCAAACTATTATTTTATAATAAATATTATTATTAATTTTCCAAAATATAAATTATTACCAAGAAGTTGTATTTTATTTCTAACATTTTTATAATAATACTAGCAGTCTCCCATGCCCTCATACGTAAAATCGAAGAGCGTAGTCTTTTCAGTGAAAGCATATATGATGCATGAGATTTTTAATCATACAGCTATACTAAACAGAACGTGACGTAGTGTCTGTGTACTCTTCAACGTGTTTGCTCCAAAAGGCGATGTAAAGAGTGGACAGAACACTTCACCTGCCATCATTCTTCTATTTCAGTGAAAGCTTATATGATGCATGAGATTTTTTAACCATACATATATACTAAACAGAACGTGACGTAGTGTCTGTGTACTCTTCAACGTGTTTGCTCCAAAAGACGATGTAAAGAGTGGACAGAACACTTCACCTGCCATCATTCTTCTATTTCAGTGAAAGCTTATATGATGCATGAGATTTTTTAACCATACATATATACTAAACAGAACGTGACGTAGTGTCTGTGTACTCTTCAACGTGTTTGCTCCAAAAGGCGATGTAAAGAGTGGACAGAACACTTCACCTGCCATCATTCTTCTATTTCAGTGAAAGCTTATATGATGCATGAGATTTTTTAACCATACATATATACTAAACAGAACGTGACGTAGTGTCTGTGTACTCTTCAACGTGTTTGCTCCAAAAGACGATGTAAAGAGTGGACAGAACACTTCACCTGCCATCATTCTTCTATTTCAGTGAAAGCTTATATGATGCATGAGATTTTTTAACCATACATATATACTAAACAGAACGTGACGTAGTGTCTGTGTACTCTTCAACGTGTTTGCTCCAAAAGGCGATGTAAAGAGTGGACAGAACACTTCACCTGCCATCATTCTTCTATTTCAGTGAAAGCTTATATGATGCATGAGATTTTTTAACCATACATATATACTAAACAGAACGTGACGTAGTGTCTGTGTACTCTTCAACGTGTTTGCTCCAAAAGGCGATGTAAAGAGTGGACAGAACACTTCACCTGCCATCATTCTTCTATTTCAGTGAAAGCTTATATGATGCATGAGATTTTTTAACCATACATATATACTAAACAGAACGTGACGTAGTGTCTGTGTACTCTTCAACGTGTTTGCTCCAAAAGGCGATGTAAAGAGTGGACAGAACACTTCACCTGCCATCATTCTTCTATTTCAGTGAAAGCTTATATGATGCATGAGATTTTTTAACCATACATATATACTAAACAGAACGTGACGTAGTGTCTGTGTACTCTTCAACGTGTTTGCTCCAAAAGGCGATGTAAAGAGTGGACAGAACACTTCACCTGCCATCATTCTTCTATTTCAGTGAAAGCTTATATGATGCATGAGATTTTTTAACCATACATATATACTAAACAGAACGTGACGTAGTGTCTGTGTACTCTTCAACGTGTTTGCTCCAAAAGACGATGTAAAGAGTGGACAGAACACTTCACCTGCCATCATTCTTCTATTTCAGTGAAAGCTTATATGATGCATGAGATTTTTTAACCATACATATATACTAAACAGAACGTGACGTAGTGTCTGTGTACTCTTCAACGTGTTTGCTCCAAAAGACGATGTAAAGAGTGGACAGAACACTTCACCTGCCATCATTCTTCTATTTCAGGGAAAGCTTAAAAGCGTTTGGCTACATTTAAGGAAATTGCGTCGTTTTTCCCCTTGTTCATAACATAATATTGAAACTCATAATGGAATCGAAAATAATACACTGAATAAATATTATATGCATGTAAAAATCTTAGGAATATATTACAGAATTATTTGATATAATTAAACGTAAACGTTTTGTGTAATTTCCAACACTTAAAAGTTACGTTTCTTTACAATTTGGTTTGAAATAAAATGTTCATTCAAGAGTGCCATGGTTTAAAACATATATTGTTCATTTATATTCATAATGAATAATTTTAATAACTGTTTTAACGAAATTACAAATCATATTCCTAGAAATCGGTAAATTAATTTAAAGTAGCTGGCATTTTAGAAATAAATAACAAAATCTAATTGACTAAGTTTTACATTTAATAGAAAAGGGAATAAATATTGAGTTTTGTTTCGTTGATTGTCAAGTATTTTTATAAAAACTTATGTGGTTTGAATAAAAATTATAGTAGGAAATAGTTTTTCTTTTCACCCTTTATTTAAAATAACTCCAAATGAATTATTCAGTAAAAGTATTGGCGTGTTAAGTAAACACATTTATACCAGTAGTTATATGAAACAAAAGATTATTGAGATAAAAGGCAGTTATTTTAGCTGAATATATAATCTTTAAAACTTAAAATCAATATTTTTTCTAAACAAATAAGTAATTTAAGAAAATCTTTGAACAAAAAAGTAGATTTTTTTGTGCAGTTAAAAAAAATAAAGCCTAAAATTAAATCTCAACCTAGAACTTACAATATGTAGAAATTTAAAAAAGAGCGAATGGCAATATCTAACATGTAATATTGACCTTTTGTGCCATGCTCCAGTACTATATAAATTATTCTTGTGATAATCAGTCTATAGTCTCTTCTTTCTGAGGTATACAGTATACAATTAGGCTGAAAGACAACTCATTGCTCAGTATATTATTTTAACGTTTGGGCGAGACTTTCATTTTTAAGACATAGTTTCTCAAAAACAGCTTCACTGTTAAAATCAAGTTTTTAACTTATGTTCTTCCATTACCTCCAATGTAACTAATCTGAAAAGACCCATGTATAACGTCGCATGTATCTATTATCTTCTCACGATGAACTTGTCAAAAAGAATTTGTTTGTCACAAAATAATTTATACTAAAGGGTTGAATAAATGTAACCCGTACAATCAATTTTAAACTTGTTCTGTAAATGAATCGAGTTGTTCCCTTATAAAATGTATGACGAAAGCGTGATAGTGCCATCCAGTGGTTAGTCATAGAATTTAAGATCGTGATATGAGATAATAAGGAAACAGTTTCACTCACATACGAACATTGAACCATGAAAAGAGTTATGAAGATGAGTGAGAGTATGTACGGTATTCATTATCATGAAGTGGAGACGAGTCGTTCATTGATTCGAGCTACAAGGAGCCATAATTAGCGGCGAGGGAGAAGAATTTAATCACCTTCGCCGGGGATATGATTCGGTTTTAACGTCTATAAAATCATCTCAGGTAAGTACAATACATACGTATTTATTGATTCGACTCATGGAATACGACATCCACACTATTTAAAAATCTGTATCAAGCTACCAATATATTAAACACCGATAATGAAAGAATGGACATGTTGGTTGTATTTTAATTCACGCAAATATAATATCCATCTTTCATCTGTAATCCCTGTTACAAATATTAACTAAAATACATTAAAATAAGACGAAATATAAACCAAAATACCTTTGTATCAGCTGAAGAAACTGTAAACAATTATATTCTACATACTCTGTATTGAACTTAGCTCTCGAAGTAATCGTGAATGATAAGTGTGCGTAAATACGAGTATATGGTGGTAAGTGCGAATAGTATTGTTCCTATGAAAACTAATGGTAAACTAGGAAGTCTATTTAATATTCTTATATCAGTATAATCTATCGTGTATTTGTGAAATACTTTTGTACTGTGGTGTATAATGTTCCAATTTTAGATTTTTATGGTAAATACAGATCTGACAAACTTATCTCTTACGTTCATGTTTGCTCAGCCCAGATTAATAAAACATATATTACATAGCAGTTATCTGCGGCTTCACACGCAATTTCCTGGGGAACCAATAGTACCACCACCGTCGTTTCATAGTCAATGAGGTTGCGGTAACAAACAACCGGTAGCTGAAACAACAGTTACCATTAGAATAGGGCAGTCCCTGAGTATCTATTATGAGAATTAAAATTTGTATTAATCTGAAATTAAATAAAAAAATGTGACAAAATTATCGGTACAAGAGCTAGTATACCACAAATATTTATTGCACTGAATACACCATGTTTCACATTATCCCTTATATATTTTTGATATCTCATTTATATGAAAAATATGGCAATCACAACTTTTGATAGGGAAACAAGATTTTGGTTATATTTTTTTATTTAATGTCGTTTGACGTTTGAATTAACAATTATTAATTTAACAAAGAAATACAGAGAGCACTACATTTCCTATTTGTATTGTGAAAAACTGAGTTCTAATATTTTTAATCCTCATAATAAAATCAGCTTTAAAAATCGAATCACAAGGTCAAATTATCCAAAGATTATGAACAAATTAGAGAGTATTTACTGTACACAAGTTGAAGATTAGAGAGAGACGAACGTATAACATGGATTTATACGACGATCCTTGTGAGCCAACATTTATGTCAATAAGCTTTCTTGCATTGAGAATTCCCTTTATTAATATTTATTAGGTTATGTTTTGAGGCCGAGACTCATATTCCATTTGGTATTCTTTATTAGTATAACCTATTACCCACTTGTGAAATACTTTTAAAATGGTACTTAAATTAATTAATTATATAATTGTGTTGTCCCATTATAATGTTTTAAAAAAATGTTAGATCACAAAAACGCATTTAATATCTGCTGTTTGAGTCACAAAGTAGTGTCAAGACAAGTGAAGAATTTTCGAAATATACATAGGCCTATATGTTTAACCAGGGTCTCTAAGAAAGTTGATGTAAAATAAAGTTTTGTGTGTCTGTGTTTTATTTTCTTAAATTTGGTGTTTTTACTTTTTAGCTCAGAGTACATTCTTTCAGGACTATAAGCAAAAAAAAAAAAAACTTAAATGATAATTTAAATTATAAAATATATGATAATGTTTAGGAAAAATCTAATAACAAACAAAGATTTTATATCTGCTGAGTAAGCCAAAAAGGAATATGCGTAATAGGAATATGTCCTTATGTTGACCAGGGTCTAATAAGAATATCAAGTATTCTGTTTAAATTGGAAATGAAATGTTCTATTATAGGTGTTTAATATTTAAAATAATCCAGTGGAATAAGTTTAGTGTTTAATATTCAGTATAGTACTTCTTGCTATCTCTAAAATAGTTCAGGACAATATCAATACTGGTGAGCTGATCCGTGTACCTATCGTCTGAGTTAACGAGCGTCTCTCATTGTCAGTTAACACGTGTCGCGTGTCGTTGGAGTTGAACGCAAAAGTTAAGCTTTATACTTATATTGGTTCTCGAAATATACTATGGACGGTTAAAGATTGCTGATGATATGAAATACAGAGACAAGCACCATAATCCGAAATGGTGTTTTCAGTTTAAAAATTAAGCTTCGTACTCAATAAAGTCTATAGCTATATTCGAATATGGTGGGGATATACAACGCAAGCATACAGATAGACAGACACAATATATATACATTTGGCCACCTTTCTGAGTGAAAGGGTTCGTTATCAACTAACAATAACTTATAATGTTATAAAGTTGTTTTCTAATTGTTTGTAAAACATTTTGGTATTTTTAGTAGTATCATATTTTCCATGAAATCGGTATACATACACACAGTTATGTTTTCCTGTAAATTTTAAATACTAACTAATTTATACGGAACATTCCATTTCTTAGTAACAATTTTCTTTATTTATAGTTGTATATTAAATACAATGAAAGTACAACGTTCAGTAAGTAGCATGTATTCTGATCGTTTTTATGCTGTTATCGTGTATTTCTCCCCTCAAAAAAAAAAAAAAAAAAAAAAAAAAAAAAAAAAACAAGCAATCATACATCGACTTTTGAGCAATCTTCTTAGAGGCTTCAGTCGCTTACAGACATTATAAAATCCAAATTAAAACCTTATCCTATTCTAATATATTGCAACTGTTAAAGACGATCAATTATGCATTTTGAGAACACTAAATTGATGTATGGTTTATTAAAAAGTAATTTAAACTTAGCAGAAGTTTCTCACAGGAAGGTGAACAGTAAAACAATAGCGGTATTTCAACTGTGTGACAAGGAACAGTAGTTGGGTCTGGTAACAATAAACTATTCACTGGACGGCTCTGAAACAATACATGCCACTGTCGCTTTAAGGAGTTCCCCTTATATTTCCGTTTATTATGTATTACTTTTCATTGGAAGAGGTTATATTCTGTAAAAATAATCAGAATCTTCATATATTTCAACTTGCCACAGTAAAGTTAGAATACCAAAATATTTATTTTGTTATCAATTTATGGACACGGTGCGAACCTTAGATAATCATTGTGATGTTAAGTGAGCTAAAATAATGAATATTCAGAGTCAAAAACGTTCTTTTTTACTATCCAATTTTGAAAAAAAAATTCCAAGGGCGCCTTGGAAAAATAATGGGAAAAAGAGAATTATAATTCTTTAAACTAAATGTTTACCAAAAATATTCAGAGACCTTGATAGAAAAGGCAGTGAATCTCCTTGGACAATAAGTTAAAAGAACATTATTAAATTTCTGTAAGCTTAAAAAATGTTTAAAATGTTTGCTTAAAATAACTCGGGAACATATATTCCTATTGATCGGAATAGAAGAGATCGGGAACTGTCATAAGCTAAAACCCTATAATAAGCTAGAAGTTTCTAGGAGGTTATGTAGGAAATTGTGTCAGGCCGAGAAAATTCTGAGAGTATTCAGAGGCTCGAAACTTTCGGGGATTAAATTATTAAGAATTAAAGTGATATAAACGTAGAACTAGAGAATGCTGTTTCTTATAAATAGGAACAAAACCTGGTTACTATGGTTTATACAATAAATATATAGTTGTAATCTTAACTAACGTTATATCCATGTGTATAACACATTCTTGACTAATTTACTGATTTTACTGATAGATAGTTTATAGTAAGTAAATATAACTTATTTTAAATCATTGCTTTGGATAAATCTATCAATTTGAGCCTTAGATCTGTTAAACGCATGTTGACGCTATTGACATACTGTTGACTTCCCGAAGGGTTGCCTTTGATGTCAAGTTTAGAAGTCAAGCGGATCTTCGCCGTCAACGCCGAGATGGCGTTAGTCAGCTGTAGTATTTATAAACACTAAAAAAAACTCATAAGCACTCAGGACTACAGTTTTTCAATTAAGTTCATACATTTGTAATGTTCATAAATCTTCTCCTACCAGTAAGTATTATTCTAATAAGACATACATAATAATAAATTCCTAATATTTAAAAACAAATTGTATGTAAACATTTTAAAATTACAATTTTCTTATTGTATCATGAATAATCTGCGAGTATGGTACTTTAAACATTTTAATGATTTACTGTTACTGCCAAGACATACTTTTTTAATAATTTTTTTTTTACAAGAGACATTCAATTTATAATATAAGTCAAAGAAACAGAACAGAAAAAAATGTAAAAATACAAGAAACAGAACTGACTAGAAAATATGGTACAATTTATGTAATTATTATAATTTTAATAGCGAATAAACATATACAAATTTGCAAATAAGTGAAAAAAATGAAAACGTATGATTAGAACTCAACATAATATCACTTTGTATTCGTATTATGATAAATGAGAACTTGATACAAAATGTGCATTTTGAGATTCTGGTCTTAATTAAACTCAAGTGCGATTTTATGTGTTTTTCACTCTGTTCGCTTTCATTCTACTTCCAGCGGATATGCACTTCTTCTATGAGAATAAAACTTATATTATTTTCATATACGAAGAACTTTTTTATTTAATAAAGGTAAAGTTCGTATTAATCAACAGTAAAGTTCGTTTCACTAAAGTTTTCTACAGTATAAAAACTCGTGCTCCGTGTTCTCAAGCAAAAATTTATACTTAATTGCTAGTGCTAGCTCTTCAGAGGAGATTTTCACCTGGAAATGAAAGTATTAAATCTCCATCAGGGTCCTTGAAGAGAAAAACATCTGGTAACAAGTTTCAAGATTTATAAATGAATAAGTGTTAACAGATTTATTTGTACCTTTTCCGTGAAGTCTCGGATTGGTATTGGCTGTTTTCATGTTCATAGAATTCTTTCCAGTTAACACATGAATATTGTTCAATAACAGTGATCATAGTTTAGAAATAAATCACTTTTTTGGCTTGTTTAGTGACAAAAAATGCTCCTGACCTGTAAGCCCCATAAGCCTTTATTGGACAACGTTATTAATACACGGATCACCTGTTGGCTAGCTGAAATAGGATCCTGCTGACACTATTCACTCTCGAAATTGGATGAGAAGGATGGTCACTGAGTGGGAATCTGACATTTAAAAAGACAGCATTCTGTATACTGCCATCGGCCAGGTAGGTAATATATGCATTCAACTTGTGTTCATAAAGACTAAATAAGAATTAGCCTACTACTTATTGGATCTATGAAATATCTAAACTCAAAAACATGTTAAATTCGGAACAAAATAGTCTTAAGATAACCTATACTTACGTACCTTTTATAAGTATACAAAGTATCTACTTTAATATTAAGTCTTTTGCTTATTCAAGAAGCGTTATTAAGTAACCAACAGTATTGCAAGAAATGTTAATTTGTTACAGTTATAAAGTAATAGATAATTAAAACTTATAAAACTGTAAGATAATAATATAAAGTATTAAAATCCATACAATAAATAAAATCAAAATCTATTATTCATTTTTTTTACTTATGGAGTATTTTATAACGAATATAAGCTGAAAATATTTATTATAATGCAAATACTACGGGTACTACAAACAAAGTTCAAAAATAAAATGTCGCTTGTTTAAAAAAAGGAACAAAATTGTGTTATGTTTTGAATAAATGTCACTTAAAAATACCAAGATAAGATAATTTTGTTTTTGATATATTGAAAATATGCAGTATATAGAAGTTTATAAAGTTATAATCATGTTTACTATAAAAATATATTGGGTTTATTATAAAAATAACACAATTTTATCCTCAAACCTGCACTTTTTATGGTGTAATATATAAAGTTCTACTTTTAATCATTTATTTGCAGCAATAACAAAATAAAATAGTTAAGTTTTGTTTTCAGATACATTTTTTAATTTAAAAAGAAATATAAGCGACGTATAACATTACATGGGTTTACATACAAAATAAGAATGGAACCCAAGACCAATTGTTTTATATACTCCTTAAAATTAATAAAATTATTTGAAACTGTTATTATAGATTGATTTTGTGGAGAAGCCGTGCAGTTTACTATTTCTACGATAATCCGTACTCTCACAGTCGATTATAAAATGGATATTGTACATGGAAAACCACGTAATTAAAAAAATGTATGTGAGTAATTAGAAAATAGTAATAATAACAACGCTTCTAATTTGAAAATTGTTCAGCACCAACAGAAACACTCATGAAAATCTTTTCACGTTTGACATATTTAGAGCTAAGTTATTAAAGGACCTAAAATTTTTTTGTATTTCAAAGTATTTGGTAAACATATATATCTTAAAACATATATGTGGTGTAGATGAAAATATTTAGATAGGTCTCCCACCCCCGAACACCACTGGTGATGAGGGGGGGGGGCGAAACCTGAAAAAAATCAATTTTTGCGAAAACATACATAACTTTTTTTGTGGTTATTCCCTTGGCCTAATTTTTTACTTATTAAAAAAAACCATACAATTTTACATTATTTGTAGCATGGATATTATGCAGTCACTTTCCTTTTTTGATCTATAAATAATAAACCAAAAATTAGGTTTTCATTTTCTGAACTTTATGAAAAATATGTTATTGTATGAGTTCTATACACTTTACCTAATTTTGCATGCTAGGGATAATAGTCATAAGTGTTATGAACCTGTGTGCAAAATTTAAACTCTGTATCTCTAAAAAAAGCTATGTATGTTTTATTGAATAAAAACACGGGAAATCAACAAGAAAAACGAAAGTAATTCCTTTAATTTTAAAATTTACATACCATTGAGTTGTTATATCACAATTTTTTCCAACATGAAGTGTTGCTGGAACTAAAAATAGTCCTGCTCCATAAGTAATTCCTTCCTTTTCCTTAATTTTATTTTCTTTTTTCATTTTTTTCAACCTTAGTAGGCGGAGATATTTCTTGTGATATTTCGCAATAAAATAATTCACAATAAGATATTTCGCAATAGCCTTATTGTAGTTCTTTTTTTCGGACTGAGCAATCCTCCTCTTGTCTCTTGCCTTCATGTGTTTGAATGGTTGTCTTCCTGGAGATAACTTTGCACCTTCCATCAGACCTGTCTGTACTTTATTTCCGAAATTGAACTCAGAAATAGCCTCCGCAGCAGCACTTTCGACAATCCGCTTTTACACATTCCTAGTCTTAGGGCATTTTTTCCAAATCGAACTATGCAGACACTCGTTTGCATTCTGAGTTCTGCCTTTTTGACATCTTTCTAAAAGTTCTGGAACCATGAGTCGCTGGTACACAGGAAAAATATGTTGTAGAACAACAGACGAGATCGCAGTTTTCAGGTTTACAGTATGCGGCCCAGGTTGTTCACCCTTAGATTTGGCGCGGTTATAAAAGCACCAACTCTTTTCTCCTGTAGGGCATCTACTGTGTCTAGGAGCTGAATCTGTAGAATCACAATGGTGGTGGGTAGCTAAAATTTGTTGTTTCATACCGGGGACATTTTCTGGATTGCTGAGAATAGCGTTTTGGTAGTATTTTGTAAGCTTGGTAATGGTCGTGTCTTTCAGGCTACCAAACTTTCTTCCGCCAAGCGTAATGCCTTTAGCCTTAGCCGTTTTGAACTACATTCCGTAAACCTGTTCCCAATCTTTTTCCAACGTGGTTTACGCACTCTTCTTTTTGGACTGGAACGTCTTCACCATAAACCTTCAGTTTTTGGATGTGGTTGAAAACAGCTGAATCGCCAACGGAAAGAATCGTTAGGTACCGAAACTTGTACTCTATTGACCTTTTCCATAGTACTTCTGCTGTTTTTTTTTCCATTGCTGGGGAAGATCCATCATAATTTTTGAAACACTCACATTTGTGGCCTTGAAACCAAATGTCGAACCTTGGTGAGTCTGGTCCAAGATCGTTTGCGGTAATCGCACAGATTTGGCAAAATTTCGATAGAACACAATAGTCAATTACTAATCCTGTTTGTATTTCAATGACCACACCTATTCCATAGTTAAAGGTGTGGCCTCTTTTGTGCCATGATCCGTCGTAACTAACTCCAATATCAATTATGGTGTCTTCATCGATTGTGCTATCAGTCTCCCTGTAAACTTGTCTGACGCGGTCCCTAGCTTTCGCCAAGTTTAGATCATTTATTTTCACACATGAATCTGACAATAGCTTTGAATTTTTGTTGTAGGTATTGGAGCTCATTCCATCCATGTTCATAATAAGAGAAAATCTTTCTACAGCACTAAAACCCTCCCCCAAACTCATAAATGATTTTACCAATCTACGGTTCACATTAAATGCTTTAGATCCTTCAACATTTATCGACATATACGAGGATATATCCAGATCAGGGCAGTTGTCACACTCCAACGTCAGCTTAGTTGCAAACCCATACTGTTCAGAGCAGTTCATAGAGATAGAATTTTCAAGGCATGAAGGACAAGCCAAATTACGTAACAGTGTTTTCAAGCATTTCATATCAACCAATTTATAATCGGACATGGTAGCTAATTCTTCGTCACAGGTTCCTTGACTGTCCTTGCCAGGTGATATTTTTATCTGAACTAATAAGATCACTTAGCCTTGTTGACAATGGCTTAGTTTGGCCTACATTTGGACCAGAAGCATAATTAGGAACATTGCTGTTTTGAGAAGTGCTAGGCCCATCTATGTTAGTATTTGAGGTTAGGTCTAAGCTTCCTGATGAAGTGCTAGAAGATGAGCTAGGTAGATTTTATCACTACTCAAAGTTACACTGTCTTGAAACAATTTTACATTTTGCCATCTTTTTTTTGCAGCTAAAGATGCCTTTAGCCTTATAGCAGTAGTCTTTTCCGTTCGTTGTTTCTTAGGAACTTGCTTCATAATGGAGTATAAATCCAAATCGAAAAATCACATAAGTATAATGACGAATTAAATATTAAAATAACCTTCTTATAAAAGTAAAGTTTAGTCAAAATATAACAGGACTTGACAGTGAGAACGTAAACAACTGCAACTGGCATTTACTGAAGTAAACAAAATAATTGATCAGCTGTACTGAGATATTACTATCGTAGTAGGTATAGAGTAATACCGCTATCCATAGAGTAATACAAGAAACTTACATCTAAGTCAAATAAACAAAATTACTATAAAACATATTTTTGCAGGTATAAACAGTGGTAGAAACCGAAATTAACATGGGATGAACATGAAATCTTTGTTTCGCCTGTGAAACACCCGACACAAAAATATTTTTTATTTAATGTTTTAGCACATATTTGGACAACCCAAAGTCATAAAAGTATTCCTAATTACATTTCTATCAAAATACGAAAATAAAAGAAAATAAAATTTTTTAAATTTTTTGGGACAACGGCCCCCTTAAATTATTACCAAGAAGAAAGAGTTGATGAGAATCTACAATCGTCCACTTGACTTGAACAATTTTTGCACAGATTAGCTTCTAACTGTATATGGCATTAAAATACATGAGAATAATTAATGATAAAAAAGCGTACATGATATATTATATATAGGAATACCGGGCCGCAGCACTCAGTATAATGAACCAGGGTCTGAGGCTATACGTCAGTAATTTAATACAAGCCATTAGAGATAATATACCAACGACCTGCAGCCGGTACTTGCCAGTCCCTCCAACCTGGGGGCTGTCGTGTACAGACATTCCTCACATCGTATATACACACATCAGTCTTGTTTTTATATGTATCGTGATTTTTAGGTGATGTTTTTACTTCACGTAGCCCCCCTTGGTGCTTTGTTACCTCAAATAATATAATTAACACTTTTGTAGTGTTTTGGTTAATGAATATAGCTGGAAGAATTAAAATGTAGATGCAATTGACTGCAGTTTCAAAATTAAAAATCGCTAAATATAAATCGCTAAACGCTAGTCTCGAGAACAGCTGAACCAATTAGTCGAATTATTTTTTTTAATACATCAGTTGAAGTTCAAGGAATGTATTAAAATGAGAAAACTAGACTGAGGAAACATTGACTGTCCTTCACAATCCTTCCATCGTCAAAAATAAACTTGAAACAAAGAATTAGATACATAGTGCATAGTCAGTAATTTTATGCACAATACAAAGACGGAGTTTACTCTCTAATTCTTACTTTAGAGAGCACCAGTTACGTATAAACCATCTAATGTTTTGGAAATACTATTTAGAAGCTGTTATAGAATCCACATTATAATTAATCCAGTTATAATTATTTACAAATCTGTGAATATTTGCACGTAAGATACTCGAAACTTGAGCTCCCTTCACACTGTCTATGGCATGTTTACTGTATTGTAAGTAGAAACAAAGGGGTAGCACACTCTTCCACTTATACAACAGACAGAACACAAGTAACAAGAGTCTATAATGTTTGACCAAAGTAGTCTTTTTAAGCTTACCTTTAGCCATATTTTCTTGATCGGGATGGAAATAAACATCAATTATATCACCAGAAATATCGTATAATAGATATAATATCGTATAAATAGACGCGTATACTCTAAGTTTCATTGAAAAAACCCACATATGAATTTATTTTCTTGGTCAGTAGACCAACATAAACTCATCTGTGGAACCTAAATTAATTAGACCGGGAGTGAATTTATACGGTTGGACCTGTCAGTTTTAGACCGTAGTACTTTCAGTCGTACGTAAGTTTATCGGGATAAAAAGACAAAACAAACATAAAATATCTTGGACGGAATGTAAATAACGAGCTTAAATTAGACGCTTTTTGATCGAAGTTAATTTCTTTTGATATATAGGCTATAATTATTGACTGGGACACAAGGCAAACTCAACTAAGGAAATACGAATTCCTTAAAGAGAAAGTTAATTTAAACAGACGGAGGATAAAAATTTTTGACCAAATTATTTTCGATGTATATATACCACAGAGCGCTTACTTTTTCCGATTCAATTATTTTGTATTTGGCCGTATCTGTCACATATGCGTTTAAATAAGTAAACTAACATATGATCGGAAGACCAAATACCTGTCAAACAACTTTTATTTTATTATATAAAACAAGAATTAAATACAATTTTGGCTGATTTTATTTAACGTGTTATTTCCTGAAAAAAAAAAAATATACATTAAATTGTATAAATGGCAATAGCCTTATTTAATTTCAATAAACATTGAAATGCAAAAAGTACTTGCTCCGCCGGGAGTCGAAAAAGTAAGCGTTCTGTTGTGTAATGGTAGCACATTCACCCGGCAAGTGAGAGATCCGGGTTCGACTCCCGGCGGAACAAGTACTTTTTGCGTTTCAATGTTTATTGAAATTAAATAAGGCTATTGCCATTTATACAATTTAATGTATATATATATATATATATATATGTATACACATTTTTCAGGCAATAACACGTTAAATAAAATCAGCCAAAATTGTATTTAATTCTTGAATCTCTGAAACATAGATGTTGAAATAATATGTATCTGTTATATCTACTTCTGATAGAAAAATATCATAGAGATCCATCATATTACATCATAGATGCATTAACTAAGATGATGTTATAGATGTACATCAACTGATGCTATCTCACACTTAGATTTTGAGAATTGCGTGTGAAATTGCGGGTTACTGCTAGCCACTATATATAACCTATATTTATTGATACATTGATCAATATAATTAAACCAGAAATCTATGGTTTTCAGTGGTAACAAGTTGGTTTCAGTAGTCGAATAAAAAAAAGTTATGATATCAATATTTTAAATGCACTTAGAGCTATCATCTGACTGATGTGAAAGCTAATAACAGATTCCAGCCAAACAATACCATGGAAACCGTTGGTATTAATGGGGGTCGTAATGAATTCAGTAGGTCAAAAAGTTTCATGAATCTACACCGTGATTAAGAGGTTTTAAGTCCCATAAAATATAACAGTATCATACTTGTAGTTTTCTCCTGTTTCGACTTTATTTCTAATCATAGAGAGTCGTTGAGAAACGTAAATACTAAATATGAGGAAATATGAGTACATGGTGATAAGTGTGATTAGTTTCGTTACTATGAAAAGTGACAGTAAGCTGCAGGAAGCCTAAGGGGAACCAATATAACGTTTCATATTCAATGAGATTGCGGTAACAAACAACCGGTAGCTGAAACATTTCCCAATAGAATAGGGCAGTCAGCACCTCTTCCTACCCTGAGTATATGTTACAGGAACTGCAATTAATATTCATTTCAAAGGAATCCGCAGAAGTAAACTGAATTATCGTCCTACTAGCTAGTAAATTACAAATATTTATTGCACTAAATGATACTACGGTTTACATTATCCCTTATTTACAGTAATACCTTATTTATAAAGAAGACATGGCATTCACAGTTTTTGACATGTTTTGTTTATATAGCGGAAAGTGTCGTTTGAATTATTAATTGAAAAATTAAAAAAACAATACAGTAAGCACTACTATATTTATTATTATATTTTAAAAGTTCTAATTTTCTTAAAATAACTTATATAGTTATTCTTAAAAATCTAATTAATAAGTATAATATATAAAAAAAATACTATACTTGGAAATATTTGAAATATAATGAATTGAAAACATAACGATAAGTAAGAATATAAAGCTAAACATAGATTTATACTACTCTTGCTAGGCAATCACTATGTGGATATGCTTTCGGTATTTAGAATTTAGAGTTTATTTCATTAAACATTTGCTACGCCATTTTTTGAGGCTGAGACTCACAATCGTTTGATTTTGTATATCAGTAAAAAGTATTAAGTACCTCAATATAGGTCTAGATACACTGTGGTATATGATGTTACAATTTTAGGTTTTGATGGCAAACATAAATTGGAAAATACTATCTTCGCATTATTGTGCTTTTCAACCTGAATATATATATATATATATATATATTTCAGTAACAGTCTTTAAAATCTGTAATAAAAAATATATATAAATTCACTTTGTTTTTGATACCCGTATTGCAGTAATGATCAAGGACTGCATACAAAATATTAGCTAAAATTTACAGTTAATAATATTTTTATTTAAACTTCCTTTTTTATCATCTACATAAAATATGTACTCATCAGTGATTCTAGTGAATGTTAAATATAGAAGTTCTCATGGTTTCAGTGCTATTAACACTTAGAAATTTAAAATAGTAATTGAATTAATTAATTATATGATTGTCACATTATAATCTTTACACAAAGTATTAGATTACAAAAACCCTTTTAATACCTGCTGATTAAGGCCAAAAGTTGATTCAGAACCAGTGGGGAGTTTTCGAAAAAGAGATGGCCTAAATGTTAATCAGGGACTCTTTATTCATGTACTGTAAAATAAAGTTTTCTGTGTGTCTATATTTTCCTTTTTCAAAATTGAATTAAACATAAAATTATAAAATTTTAATAAACAAATAAATCAATAATTACGTGCATAATAACATTGTTAAATTTATATCAATATTTTAATCAAGTTGGGTAGTGCACTTAATTTGATATAATCTTTTCAGAGATAAACAAGTTAGTTTTTATAGTGAAATACATTTAGAAAACTTTAGTAATGAAATAAATATTACTAACCTACGAAATGCACTTAAAGCGATCATCTCGCTGATTGAAAAGCCAACAACAGCTTCCAGCCATACAATACCACGGCAACTCGTCGGTATTGAGAGGGAGGTTTTGAATTCAGTAGAGTTCATTGAGCGAAAACATAGTTCATGAACAAACCGGTGGTAATCTCATCAGCTCTCGTAATTTATTGATTTTATAATAATATCTCGCTCATCATTAATATAAAATTGTGTTACGATACAATAATACCCCTGCATAATATGAGCACTAGCCTATGGATTGTAATAAGGCTGGATTAGTATCAGTATAATAACAATAATCAAAAACTTAGGTATTGTAATTTTTTAGCGATCATTACAGTCGAAGCCTCTATTCACTCAATCAAAAAAATACTTCAGTATTTGTGTAGCAGTGATATTTTAAAAAAAAAACAGGAAGGAGTGTTTCTTAAGAGTTTTTTATTCCGGTCTGAATATCTTAGGAGTTGGTCCATTAATTTCTTCAGCATCTTCGTCAATATTATTCTAGTTGCAGTATTATATACATGCAGTAATATATTACTTGATATTTTTGATTTGTTGGTGACATGAAAAACTACCTTGTAAATTAATACGGCAATATAACATGATTTATTGTTAAAGGAATCTCACGTTCATTTACTTTATTAGACCATTCTCTCCAGTCCCTGCCAGTTCTCTAAAGAGTAAAGCTCATTTAGCTTTAACTCATTGTCCATCGGCATGTCGGAGGACTATGGGTGTATTATATTACAATGTGAATTAGTTTATTGTGTTTAGTAAAGCTCAAAGATGTGAACTTATTTTTATACCTAAATTTGGCCGAGAAGATATGCGTAGTATCATGTATTTATGCTGATTAATCATACTCGTGGTCTAGGGAAGAATGCGGCCAATCAATTCCGAAAGTTTATATGGAGTAATCCAGTATTTGTAAAACTAGATATGATCTTGCGATTAAAAAGTAATATAATCATATTTGGTCACGTGATACTCCAATCAGAGAAAAGGATAGTAATGATCACAATGAAATAAATATTTACATACAAATTTATATTATAATCTGGATGGATGGATTAATCGAAGGGTAACGATTTTTAATCAGCGTTGTAAATAACATTAACAAACCCTCAGTATATAATACTGTTCGATATTGGTCTATAGGGTGCTGTGGTAAGCTTACCAGATGACGAATGTATGTAAAGGTTTAGACAAGAAATGGCAGGACATTCCAAACAGACTGCCAACATTACCTCAGGTCACCGTTTTATTGTATCTCATGTCTTTGACAAATCACTACGTTTCATGAAACTCAGCACTATTAAGCTTTTAAGTGTGCCTCTCTTCATTTAGTTGTAATAAGACCAATATTAAATCTTACTCGAACTGACTTATTGAATTGAAAGTTTCCAAAATCCTTCATTTCCATTTAAGCTTCTACTTCGCTTATAGTTCCTGTCAACCATGGCATTTGGCCGGGCATTAGCAAACAATTATACTTTGGTCTTTGTGGGTAATTATCGCAGCAGTTAGAAAGTCTCAGAATGAACAAATTTGTAAACAAATTTAATCTGTTCGTATAATATTATAAAATGTGATATGGTAGCACATTAAGTCTGACTGACAATCCACAAGGCTCAGGAGAAAGATTTCATTACCTGCAGAAATTAAATTTTATATAATTTTTTTTTATACACCAGAATCAGTGCTATCTGAAAATATCACTCGATAGGATGGGAATATTTCTCTTTTGTGTGCCCAGGGTATGTAAAATAGTATTTTTTGTAACATTGTATCACAGCCTGAAGTACAATCTCAAGAATATAGTGATGTATAAACTTAAAATATTGCACGTAAGTTCTTAAAATAGTAAGTCCTGTTATGTGATGCGTTACGTGACATAACCCTGCTTTTGTTTAATAACATAAAACTTTGAGATCATTTGGAAAATAGGTATTAATTTAAGAGGATACGATGTATTACTTGTTCATCATCTGTATCGTAAACCTTATCATTATAAAACGTATATTTGCAAACGTGATGGATCACTGGTCTCAATCGGAGTTTAATTTGAACTTTTGGTGTTTGGAAATCGAATTAATACTTCGTTATTCATGGTGCTCCTTGGAAGTATATGATATAGAAAGCAAACAGTATGTTACTGTTTTATGAAATAGAATTTTAATTCTAAATAATACTATTAAAGTACCTGTATTATAGGTCCGTACGTTATTGCTATTATTATGTTACAAACTTATTTTTGTAATAATATACAGTTAGTTTACTATTTTTTTATAAAGTACGTGTTAATAATATAAATGGAGATATTCTTCATATCCCATCTGTGGTAGTAAATTAGAAGTGTAGTGTACTCAATAGATACCAATATATATTTTGATATTTTTTTATTTCTTTATGTAGATATGTATATTATATCAAACTGTGAATGCATTTGGAGTATTATTACTATAAGGAATTATTGAGAGAGAATATTAGCTCATTCATTTATATTAATGGACAGTATATAACATACGTCATGGAGTCTTTCATTCCATGATACCTAACTAAGCTCTACAAGCGTTTACATACTCGTATAGGTGGTATGTACCTCTATAGTTAGTAGTATGTTAGTAGTGTGAAACCTTTTACCATTGAGCACATCAGTCAGGTGAGAAAATGTTTCAAAGTTGAAAAAATTCATCATGATAACATGTATTATTATGTGCTTCTTTGACAGCTATAAGAGCTCAGGACTTATAGGGGAAGAAATCAAACGTATAAGAGGAGAAAGTCAAAAGCGAATCCCTGAAGTCTAGAAAACATTTTGAGCTTAAAAAGATTTAAAAACCCAAAAAAGTTTGTTACTTAAAAGTGTTAGTACTACCAATATACATAGGAAAGTCACTCATACACTTGTTCTTAAACCTTTAGATTCTGGAATAGCAACAGTACCTTCCCTCATCCTGGTCAGTGACCTCCCTTTTCAATATTCACATCTTAAAACGTAGCAAACTATTGATACGAGATTTGTACTCTATTTTAAAAGCAGCCAGACATAAATATAAGTTTTATATTCTAGATATGATACTAGTGCTTTATCTTATTGCTATCATATATTCATAATATTATATAACAAATTAGAAATAATTTAAATGGATAATATTTACAAAACGTATAAGAAGAAAAATATAAAAATATTTTACGTATTAACAAATTAGAAGTTATCGAGAATTAACAAAATTAATTATGGTAACAATATTATTTAGATATATTTTAAAGCATATACCCTATATTAAATGGCACGTGACGTCATTTCTGTGTACTCTTCAACGTGTTTGCTTAAAGAGACAATTTAAAGAGTGGACAGAACACTTCACCAACCATTACGCTTCCATTTCACCGAAAGCTTAAGAGCATTTAGCTACATTTCTGGAAAGTGTGTCGTTTTTGTTCCTTATGTCCTAATAAAACACTGAAATTCATGATTCAATTGAAAATAACAAATTGAATAAATGACATAAATATTTTAAATAAAATAGCGATATACCACAATAATAGTCTATCATATTAAAAGTACGCTTTTTCAGTCGCATAAACGTACAAATATGTTTCCTTACATATAGGTTGATAAAAAATATTCATTTATATATAGTATGATAGTAAACGTTATAACGCTTATTGATATTTAAACTTAATGTTAATGAATTTGTTTACGTCATTACATCACGCATCAATAGTAACCGGTAAATGATTTGATAATAGTTGGAATTTTTATAACAAATAGGCTAACCAAATTTAAATAGTTAATTTTAACACTTTTCATTGCTAGCATATTATGGAAAAAAAATACAATCTTGTTTTATTGTGAAGAAAAGTATTCAAATATAGAGGTATGTAGTTCGAGTAAAAATTAAGTAAGAAATAATTTTTCCTTTTAGCGTTTACTACTAATAAGTCCATAAATTAAATTAATAAGTAATTTTATGAAACAAACTTTAAAAAATCGGATAAAAGGGAACATTCTTTGTTTAAAGATCAATTTTCCACACTTAAGAACAAATGCTTGAATAAAAATATTTTCCATACAAATGAAAATGTATAATTTAATATTTTTTTAATTAATCTTCAACAGCTAGTAAGTGGTTACAGTTGCATGATATACAATCTGAATGCACTTATATTTAAGGGAGTTAATATATAAAAAATGTAGAAACGCCAAAATATAAAATTTTGTAATTTTCGTGTTTTTAAATTTTTTATATTCTAGGTTATATTTTGCAAAAAATTGTTGCGAGAGTTCGTTGCAAAAATTAATAAATTCCGATGTCGGGAACTATTTAATTAAACTTACGTTACAGATTAGTGAACTCACTTATAAGCCTATGGATGGTCTTTACCTGCGATTTCCCGAAATTAAAAATTTTCTCGTATATGTGTCTTTTTCTCGGGACTACTTATCAGATCAGGATAAAAAAATTACTGTTGTACTTCGAAGTTGTACACACATTTTAAAGCCCATAAAATGAGTAAAACATAACTAATTTTTGGAAATGAATATATATATATATATATATATATATATATATATATATATATATATATATATATATATATATATATATATATATAAGTAGGTAGGAACGTGCCTATTCTAGGACACTTTCCGAGCCAACAGTAAATAAAGGGAAAATACTGTTTAAAGGACAATAAACGAATCTGTAAAATCAAACAGTAACTCACGAATGAAAAAATAACCGAATCTATAGCTGTTTGCTTCTACTTTCTTGAGCAGTTTTAATGTAAAATCTCCTTAGAATCAATCTATTGGTCTGCTACGAATAAACTATAAATTAAAACATATAAACGGAAATGATGGAATTTGCTAACAATCACTCGAGAATTCGGGGAAAATGTGTGTAAAAACCGCATTCTTTTCACGAGGTTCTTCATTTAATTTCTCCAAATGTACTATAAAATCATCAAAGATTTCAGGCTTAAAATCGTAATCAAATTCAATATCCAAATAGTGAAAGATTATAGGTAAAATCTTCTTATAATAAACGTGTGTATCGATACCTACAAACCTAATGTATTCTTTGAAAAGGAAAATAATTTTTTCAAGTGTTATGAGAGATAAGTAAAAATTTTTATTTATTTTCCTAAACTCTGTAACAAATTTTGTTTGTTTCTTACCTCCATATTGCAATTTTGTAAGCAGGTTATTCAAATGTGTTAGTTTATTTCGAAATTTCTTAGGTTTAGGTCTTTCATACAAAATTAAATTACAATCTCTACAAACTAAATATCTTTTATCAATAATTTCTCCTCTATTATAACACTTGTAACAGTTGGCATTATACTCTTCCATTAAACAAAAAGATTTTTTGTTATAAATGGAGATTATGGAACTAACTCTGCCGAGATATAAATTTTTCAGCGCAAATGTTTGTGTTTACATTTCTACAACAGAGATAAATGGAAATAATTTCATTCTATTGTACAACTATTTAGGATATTTTGTCTATGATTACAAAGATTATTCCGGAAGAAATCGAGACTTTTCATCAGCGAAAGAGTATATTTTTGAAGTTTTAGAAGGAATGAAAGAGAATAATATGAACATCATCAATTATTGTTAAAGACATACAAAATGAGTGTTGTTAGTGTGCGTGTTTTTGCGATATCTACTTAACTTCTAAGAAATTGGGAATGGGAGAAGAAGAAAGGTATCATATATTTTATTTCAATCAACTCTAGATTTGTGACGTCTGCTGAGAGCGTTTGTACCACTAACGCTTGACCTCGAATCTCATTTTATTGAAACATGTGAGAGGCGTTTGTGTCACTAATGCTTGACCTTGGTTTGCTCACGCCGTGAACAATGACCTTGCTTTGCTCACACTACAATGACCTTGCTTTGCTCACACCGTGTGCGACAATGAAATCACTGTAAAAACACTTAATTCTGTATTACAAATGAACACTATTTTCACACAATGTTTTAATCACAGTTTAGAATGTCTACACAAATTCACAATCTTCTTGTAATGTCTTTCTTCGAGAATATAATAGAAACTTATTAAATATGAAGGACAATGCCCAGTGGAACACTTCACTTCACTTTTAACAAGAAACACAGATCTTCACAGCAATCTTCTTACTTTATAATGTCCATATCTTCTTTCTTCAACTCACAAATACATTAGAATCTTCTAAATAATGATATATCTTGTTAAATTTCGTTAAAATAGAGGAGGATCACACATGGCTAGCTATACGTAGACCAACGCCCAGCAAGAGATGAAGACGAGATGTAGTGTTACCAACATGTTAAAATGAAATGTCTCAATTCCCTAGAACTGTTTATAGTTTCCAATGTATATTAAATAAGTGAATATCAATATTTCTTTCAAACCTTGTTGTTCAAAAACCACTCAACCGATTTTAATGAAATTTGGTACACATATAGTAAAATACTTAACTCTTTCGACTTAACTTATCCATAAGGGTGAAATCATCCCCTATTTCTTAATATTCATAAAAAAATATAAAAAATTATCAGAACAATCTGAAACTTCAAAAACAAGCGAATTCTAATTAAAATTTCATGAAAATAACAAAATATTCAAAATCTACCCCAATCATCTTTAAACTCTTATATCTAGAGAACTATTGGAGCTTTTTTGATGAATTTGGTATATAGGTTCAGTAAATATTAAAGTATTTTTAAAAATCACCACCTCCGGTCCATGACCTTGAAATAGTTTTTTTCATAATATCATCCCTATTTTTCAAAATCTTTTAATGCAATTTATAATGAATACTTTTATTAATGTCTTTAACAATTCTGCAAAGTTTTAAAAATTATCCGATGAATAATAGTGAAAATAACGCGATTTTTACTGAATTTCTCTAATATCGTTCTTAATCACATCATAGGCTAAAAATTTCTCAGAAACCACAACCACATAACAAATCGCGTTTATAACAGATTTTTGAAAATCCATATTGATAATTATATCGTTCTTTGAACCAGAAATATTTGTCAAACTCTTTGTTGTATCAATGACATAAATAGGTCTATTCGCTAAAAATTCTTTAGGATTGTAATACATTTCCTTATTATTACAGTAAACTTTCTTAAAATCTTGATACATCTGATACATGATTCTGAAAAGACCTCCTGAAATGTTTAAATTTTGTAATTCATTTGGATAATAAGAACCGTTCCATTTTACTCTGATATTTTTTACATCCAAACTATCAAACTTTGAAGGATTTTTTTCTTGATTATTCTGTCTATCTGTTTGAAAACCTATGATAACGAACTTGGGATTGAAGATATTTCTATAAATATTTGTAATATCGATCGAATAAGTTGTTCCGGAAATACGTTTTTGTTCAATACATTTGCCAATCTAGAAAATTAAACATAATGTTTTTGACTTTTTGTAATTTCATCAATCAATCTAATTTTACTCGTGGTTTTATAAACAATCATTGGAACTCTAATAAGAAAATCTGTAATTGTTATTTTTCCATCAACAGGCATAACATTTCCAGTTGCAGTCTTCAGAATCACATCATCGTCTTCTGCTCTTATAAAACTTAAATAAAATCCTCCTTTATAGATCGGAATAGTAACATTTTCAAAAAATCCTAATCCAAAATGAGATAAATTTCCAGCTGCTTCAAAAACACCAAATTTAAAATTTAATTCAAAGCCATTAGAAGTTTGAGAAATAACATCACTTTTTGAATACGAAATAGTTCCTTTAATTGTGCTTAATTGGCCACAGTTTTCGACTTCTTCTTTTAATTTATTGTGTTTTCTTACTTCAATCTTAGAAAATAAAAACGGTATAAAATTATCGATTAATCTAACATTATCAGTTCCAAGATATGCTTGACCATCTTGTTTTGTTAAAGTTCCAGAAATATAAAACTGGAAGTTAGACGAGCAAAAATTATCTCCAAAATCAATATTAAACTCAGTTCTTTTATTCGGTTCATTCAAATGTTGTTTTACTAATTGGATAGAAATTTTTAAACTCCGCCCTTTCAATATCGCCTGAATACTTTTTGTAGTCCGCCATTTATTAAGAAAAAATTTAGAAATTTTAAACACCATGTATAAGAAAGATATAATTTTTTCATCGATCTAATGTACGTTTTTATAAGAAAAGATATAAATTTTAGTAAAATAATTATAAAGATTAGAGTCATTTATAAATGAGAAATTTTGTCATCATAGCCGCCTAATCCATTAAATCTGTTATCAATATTTTCAAAAGTTTTATTAACATCTTCCTCGAACTTATTAATTTTTTCTTCTAATTTTTGATATTTGACAGCATAAAAATCATTGTATTCAACAAATTTATGACCAATATGCTCAAAAGTTTTCGTAGCATCTAAACTAAACTTATCAAAAGACTCTTTAAAATTAGTAAGTTTTTCATAAATTTCACCAACATCGTCTACTGATCTTCTATTTCTGGCTTCTAACTTTTCATAGACTTCTGTTGTAAAATCTCTAACATGCTGTTTATAATTCTCATAATTTTGTTTTAGTTCATTAAACATTTTAATATGATCTTTGAATTGATCTTTTAAAGTACTGTAACGTCCCAGTACTATTTATTAAGAAAATCTCTATTTATTAAGAAAAAACTTCAAAATCAAGTTTTTATAAATTGGCTCTTTTTAGCGTTACATTTAGCACATTTTCCAGAAACTCTTTTAACTCCATTGATATTTGCATAGTATTTTATATCATTTGTTTCAGTTTTTGCCTTATACCTCACACAATATATGAGCGCCATTTATAAAGGAGAAATTTTGTCATCATAACCATCTAATCCATTAAATCTGTTATCAATATTTTCAAAAGTTTTATTAACATCTTCTTTAAATTTATTAAAGTTTTCTTCTAGTTTATTTACCTTATCAAGATTTATTTATTGATTGTTTATCAACTATACTTTTGAAGCAATTCACGATTTTTTTCGACACTTTCATGATGTTTATTTTCATATGTATGATAACTTTGCGCAATTTCTCTCAACTGCTCATTAACAGAATCTGTAAATGAATTATAATGTTGCTCAAATTGTATAAATTTTTCAGCAATTTCATCGCAATTTTCTATAGATCTTTTACTTCTTTCTTCAAGTTTTTCATAGACTTCTAACTTGTCATAGACTTCTGTTGTAAAATCTTTAACATGTTGTTTATGATTCTCATAATTTTGTTTTAGTTCATCAAACATTTTAATATGATCTTCGAATTGAATCATTACAACAACATCAAACGGATAAATTCCCTTACTAACGCTGCTAAGTCTTTTTCCTTTAAAACTAAGGCATTTTTAACATTCGGATCATGTACATCAACAATTTTGATGTTTCCTGATAATTTTAGAGGTTTCAAAATTTGTTCTTTAACAACAACATCATGTTTGTCAATACCAGGTCGAACACCGACAATTCTTTTTTTATTATCCAAACTTACATAATTCTTTTCAACTTTGACCGCTTCAGTAATTTTATCAGCTTTTTCGATATGAGACATTAAATTGGTAAATATTTTTTTTACACCATCATCAACTTCTTTTTCCAATGTTTTTATTTTATCAGCAACTTCATTTGAACTCATGAAATTTGCAAGTTTGTTATCATATTCTGCTTTAAAATCTTCAATCTCGACAGCAAACATATCTGAATCTGGAAGGTTTTTGTAATAAATTTTCTAACTTGTTATCAAACTCATTTCTCAAACTATCAAAATTTAAACTATTATCAACATTTTGAATAATTTCTGTTTTAATTTGTGTTCCAAATACGTCAAAAATATTTTGTGAATCCATATTTATTAAGTAACAACTTCTTTAAAATCTTTACCATTACTCAGTTCATTCAAAACAAAAACACATAAATGACCACAAATTGGGGGATCTTTATAATCTTGAATCTGAGAATCATTGTAGTAGACGCTTGATTTTTTTCAAATATTGGATCAATTCTATAGGTGGTTTGTCCTCAATTCTTCCATACGAATCAAAATAACATGCATTCTTATCATTTTTATAATAGCAAATCCAATGCGTTCCACTTCCCATAATCGAGTCTAAATTCACAATTCCACACTCAAATTTCTTAACTTTTTCAAGTAATGTATCTCTCATGAAGATTCCTCTAAAATGTTTAATATTTTTGCAGATTTCTTCCAATTCCCCGAATGTTAATGGTTAAAATTTTTTTTTCAATGTTTGATTTCACGTAATTCAAAGTTTTTTCATCTAATCCAGATCCTGTAACATCTTCCAACTCTTTATCTAACCAATTTAAAATGTTTCGAACAATAGGAATCACGTACTTTTTAACGATTGGAGCAGCTTTACGAATATAAGGAACAACATTTTTAACAACTGGAATATTTTCTCCAAAATCTAATAAATCTTTCAAAAGTCCACCATTTTTAAGTTCTTTCAACTGATTATAAGAAAATTCTATTCTGGTTCCTTTATTGTTTTTCTTATGTTTTTCGAGTTTATGGTATTGTCTATTTGTTAAAAGTATCTTATCTTCGCCATTTTTTAGTTGATCTATTTTAAATTGAATACTAACGGGTATTTTTTTCTTAAAAGCGGATTTTATTTTTTCTTTCTGATTTTTGCTGAAATTTACGTTCACCTCCATTTATATAGTTAAAATTTCAAGTTTCTCTTCGATTCCTATTCCTAGTTTTCTCTTCAAAAACATTGCTCCAGCTGTTGGAAGCGCAACAAATCTTTCACCTAAACTAGCATCTTTTGATAAAAATCTATCCATTGCCTTATCTTGCAAAACTTTATCTGCTATATGTCTGGAATTTGTGTCTCTATGTTTTGCATAAAAAATATCGTGTTCCATTGCAGCTTGATCTAATTTATTCACACCAGGATCTCCTCTTTTTAGTCTTTTTTCGAGTTTTGTGCCAGGCCCCAGATACTGATAAGTTGGTACGTGTAATTCAAAAGGTAAAATTGTTGATAAAATCATTCAAAAGTCCGCTACCCTCAATCATAGATGAACTTATTGCCGGCAAAATTCGTTTTAAATATTTAATTTCCATCAGGTTTTTCAATCACCTCATCAAGTTTGTTCGAAATAAAATCTTTAATCGCTTTCTTTTCGTTCAAAAAATTGTTGTTTCCAGCCTTTTCTTGAGCATAAATATAATTAATAATTCCATCGAGTTTTGTCAAATCGTCGATATATCTGTCTTCAATCTTATTATCACTGTATTTTCTTACACCTGATCCTTCGATTCGTTTTTCCCAAATTGGTTTAATTAATTTCATATATTTTTACCTCTACTTGACTTAGGCTTCTTAGTAGATGGATCATTATTTTTGTAAATTGAGTCAGATTCCCATAAAATTTCTGTATACTTTTTTCAAATCTTCTTCAGAATATAAATTATCTTTTGGAGCGTTGTCTTTTGGTTAATAATCTCCATAAACCTTTGAGTTCCTTCATATGTTTTTTCATTAATAATGATATCATTATGTTCAAAATTCACGGGCAAATTTCCAATCATAAAACTGTTCTTTTTTATCCCAATACAAACCAAATTTATCATCTTTTACTCTAGGAAAGAATTTTCTACCAATTGGACCAACTATTATATCCATTGTTCTAGGACTTATTGGTTCAACTATTGTAGATTCTTCAATGATTCGAGCTGTTGAAGATGGTAATTTTGGCAATTCAAACTCTTCTACTTCAGATTCTGGAATCGAAATATCAGCAAATTGTCGTACAACTGGAACCAAATTCATCAAATTTTGATTATCGCTTAAAACGTTTTCAATTTTACTTTCAACATTTTTAATTGCAGAAGTTACGGGTTGATTAATTTTTTGAATAAATTCTTGTTTCTTTTTCATCAATTCGAATCTGTTCTTTAAATTCTTTGATTAATTTCTTTTTGATTTGATCAAGTTTTTTCGCTTCTTCAGAAGTTACGTTCACCATTTAATTAGAAAAATTTTGAAACGTGAACGTGGAACGTAAAACGTGAACGTGGAACGTAAAACGTGAACGTGGAACGTAAAAAACGTGAACGTGGAACGTAAAAACGTGGAACGTAAAAACGTGAACGTGGAACGTAAAAACGTGAAAAGATTTACCGTTTTTCAGTTGTTTTCATAATGTAAATAAAAAGTAAAGATAATGTAAAAATAATTGTAACAAATATTTTATCAAGAAGATTTGTCAGACCACTAGGCAGCATTTATATTAGAAAATTTATTCATATATTTACCATTTTTAGGCTTCAAAGTTAGATTAATAGTTAAAAATCCATAGTCTCCTTTCCAAAATTTATCACATAATTCATTAAAGTGGTTAAAACTCATATCAGATCCCACATAATTGTTGTAAAATATTTCTCGAATAGTGATCATCTTGCTTAAAAACACACAACATATTCAAATTATTTCTAATAACTTGTTTATCAACCTTTGAAAAGCATTGGGAAAGATAGATACAAGATATGTTTTTGTGACGAGACATCACGAAATATTCCTTAATAACGTCCTGATTTTCCAAAATACAATCATCAAAAACGATTAACGACTTGGGTTTACATTCGCTTAACGGAACTATGTCCTCAGAAGCATTATAAAAATGTGATATTTCTTTGCTTAAGTTCTTCTCAATATTTTTGAATCTTTGTTGTAATTTTTTGTATGCGTCTTGTTCTAAAGATTTACTAAAAACATACAAATTGGAATAAGGAATCAACCTATTGTAGATAAAATACAATAATAAAGTTGTTTTTCCACATCCACTTGAACCAACAATTAACAATCTGATTGGTTGATCTTTCTTATTTTCTTCAAACGTTTGAAGTTTTATCTGATCTTTTTGCTTTAAAAATTTCTCCATTTAAATAGCGAAAATGAAGCTGTTCAAGTTGACTTCAGAAAGCTCTAAATTAGTTTTAAACTTGGAACATCCTATTCATTTAGAGGAAGAATCAAATTAGTTTATCGGTTTAAGCGGTTTTTATTCTGACAATTTTGTGATAAATATTAGTGAAAGTTCTCCTTATTGTATAGGATTTAGTGAGAAGAACATAACAAAATATTATGGTTTAAACAAAGGATATTATACCTTCGATCAAATAAAAAATTCCCTTAAAAATTATCTGAAAACATTCAAACAATCAGGTAAATCTTTAAAACTTTTACGAAAACAAGTTTGAAATGCAAAACAATTATCTCTCTAATAAAATTCAAATAAAATCACCAGTAAGAATAATGTTTTTAGCAATTATAGTAGATTTATTAGGGTTTGTTCAAGAAACTATTGAGCCAAATCAGGTATATTTAGGAAATAAAACGCCAAAATTTAGACCGTTCGATGTAATTGAAGTACATTGTAATCTCGTTGAACCTAGTTTTGAAAATCATACCGAACATTTACACAAAGAATCTGAAATTTTGTACACTTTTTTCCCAAATGTTGCTTATGGATAAAAAATCAGTGAAAACCCGAATGAAATCGATTATATTCCAATTAGAAAAAATATTAAAAGAATTGAAAAAATCGTTTCTAACTATACAAGACTCTGAGGGAAATTTATTAAATAATGAGAGTAAAACAACAATATATTTAAGATTGAAAAAGGAATAAAAATGAGTTGATGATGACAAAATTCAATATTTTTACTTAAAAAACAAGGGGCTATTCGAATGGCCCCTTAACAATCTTCATCCTGACACTGATTTTTATCAATGAATCTCACATTTATTCTCGAAATAAAAATTACTAGTTAAATTTTCTTTTCTATCTAAATGGAGTCAGTTGTAGACCTACTCAATAATCAACTTAGATTTGAAAACAAACATATCTTTACAATTGTGGATGATAATAATGAATTTTGGTTCAAAGCAAAAGATGTAGCAGAAAATATTAGAATTTACAAATACGAATAAAGCTATTATTGACCATGTTTAAAGAAAAGTACAGAAAAACATTTACAAACAAAGGGGGTAACGAATCGTTACTACCTTCAAATTTTCAAGAAAACACTATTTTCATTAATGAACCGGGAATATATTCTTTAATATTAAAATCTAAAATGAAGAAAGCAGAATTATTTCAAGACTGGGTTTTAGAAGAAGTATTTACCCTCCATTAGAAAATTTGGTGAGTACAAACTTGAAAACAAGATTAAATATTTAGAGGACGAAGTTAAAACACTTGCAAATTAAAGATGAAATAAAAACGGAAATAATCGCAAAACAAAGTGTAAAAATTGACTTAATGAAACCAGACCTTGTTTGTAAGGATTTGGATATAAAAAAACACCATGTATTTGTATTAATTAAGAAGAATCACATGTGGGAATATCCTTATTAACGTTATCAGAGCTCGAAAGAGAGAAATACCGAAAAGATTGAAAGAACTTGAAATTGATTACCCAGAAATGGAAATTTTATTAAGACATGGAGATCCAAATAGTATAAATCTCTACAACCAAATGAAAGAATCTTTGAATATTTTATACAACGGAAATCATTTTACTACAAATATGGCAGAATCTCGACTGATTTATAGAATATCTAAATTACACGATGAAAATGTTTCTAAATTTTACTAAAAAACTCTCGATTTATTATGTTTTGTTTGTAAATGTTTAGCATAACTAGGTAACCATTGTAGAATGTTTTTTTCATATTCACAAGGCATTTCGTTTTTATAACTTTCGCTGAAAATATTTTCAGGACAATCTTTGCAAAAAGCATCTTTTCTATCTTTACTATACTGCCAGTTATTAAATTCAGAAATATTTTTAATTTCTTTACAAAAGTAACACTTTTTCTCTTCTAAAGTTAATTTGCTCATTTTATCATGAACCTTACAATAACAGTACAATCCGTTTTTTCTATTCTCTTCCTTATAAAATTCTTGACACTTTGTACATTTCTTTTGAGACTCCATTTATATAGAAAAAATTATTACACGATGAAAATGTTACTAAATTTTATTAAACTCTCAAATTATGATATTTTGTCTGTAAATGTTTTTGAAGATAAAGTAAACCATTGAATGATTTGTCCACACTCGCAAAGAGTAGGTTTCTTTTGACTTTTTTGAATAATTCTTTTAGCACAATCTTTACAAAAAGCTTGTTTTTTATCTTTACTATAATGCCAGTTGTGAAATTCTGAAATTCTTAATTTCTTTACAAATACAACATTCTTTCTCTTCTAAAGTTAATTTTTCAATTTTTTCGTATAATTCTCTCTCATATTTACTATGACAATCCTTACAATAATAGTATAATCCACCTTTGCTTCTTTTATCTTGAGGAAACTTATTCAAAATCTTTAAATCCTTGACACTTTATACATTTCTTTTGAGCCTCCATTTATATACAAAAAAATATAGCTTTGACTTTCTCAATTCATATTCATAAAACTTTCCGGTTATTTCTTCATTATTTAAATCTTTTATACTATAAGTTACAGGATCTGTGTTATTAATTTGATAAATCACAAAGATTTCTCTTGACCAATTGTTCTTATATTTGTTCGAAAATGTTGTTTTTTTACTAACAATTCTTACATGATCATTGATTTTAAATTTAGTTTTCGTGTGAATTTCTGGTGGAATATACTTGAAAACGGTCTCTAAATAACTCCTTTTCTGCATCCTTATCTACGTCTTTGGGCTTCATTTTGATTGTGCTGTGAACTATATCGTTTATAATTGTTTACGATTTTTTGAAGAATATCGATCCATTTACAGTTTTTATTAATCTCAAAAATTACTTTCATTCTCTCATTTTGAGTTCTGTTATATCTCTCTACAATACTTGATTTCTCTTCGTTTTCAGTATGATAAATCTTAATGTTGTATTTTCTCAAAAACATCATTAAATTCTTTATATTAAACTCTAAACCCTTATCTGTATGAAGTAGGTTTGGAGGTTTGTGATTGATCCTTATGGCATCTTTTACTATATCTTCGAAAGCTTTTGAAACATCCTTGCCGTTTTTTCTTTTGATAGCTCTTGACCAAGCATATTTTGAGAAAGTATCAATAACATTTAACATATACTTAAATCCATCATTTTAATCTGAATAGTTAGACATTATTACTAAATCTGCTGCCCATAAATCGTCAATTCCTAAAGTTATAATTTTTCTCTTTTAAAACTTTTTTCGTACTGGTGCATGAATTTCTCTAGCTTCAATCTCTATTTCCTCTTTGTTCTTCAATTCTCTTTCTTTACTTGTTTTTTCATAAGGATTCTTTATAAAATTTACTCTTATTTGTCTTACATTTTGAACATTTTGCTGCAATTCTATACAATCTGTTTTGAGTTTGAACAATTTTAGAATCTATATTTTTCGTTTTTTTTCTTACATTTGTGGCAGTGAATTAAATCATCTTCCATTTATATATCAAAGTTTCCAACTTTGTTTTAACTCTTCTAAAATATCTGTTTTAATTTCGCCTTTATATCCATACGGTACTGTATCGATCTTATTTTCTAGGACAATTCTCTTATCATCTTTAGCGTTCAGTGCCAGCTTGTTTATGGTAACTGTGTACAACTCATGTTTGTAGCTTTTGATTACTGTCATCTCCCTAAATTCTTCTTTATCTTCGAACAAACATTTCTTCAAGTTTTCGATATTTATTGTTTTATTTACAACGCTTCTCTTAATTCCTTTACATCTTACTGGATTTTTGTCTAGATATTTGTACGAGTACATTTTCGATCTCAATCCACAAAATTCTTCTAAAACTTCGCTATTTAACTCATCTTTGAATTTCCCTATTACCTTCTTATTTTTAGTAGTGAAACATTCGTGATCTTTTGGATAATCACTTGTATCAAAGTCATCTATATTTTCTTTAACAATTTTAAAAGGATCTCGTTTCAATTCTAGGAAATAACTGTCTGTATCCATGTAACACAGATTCAAATCTGGGTCAAACTTCTTTAATTTATCGTAATAAAACTCATAATTAACAATTTTGATAGGTCAAGAACTGAAAATCCTATGTAGATCGGTTTGTTAAATTTAACCTTTTGTTTGTACATGTGACTCGCTATACAGTTGTCGTCAAAGATATTAAATCATTTGAAATTTGTTTTCTTAGCTTGTTTAATTGAAAATTCTTCATTTCCTAGTTTGATATCGCATCTATTTCGCACATTTTCCATAGATTTTCCAAAAACAGAGTTGTTCATCAGCTTGTAAAAATCTTTCTCAAAGTCACTTGTAGCTTTGGTTCTCATGTTTGTGTTAAAATCAATGTACTTTTTCATAAAAGGCTTCTGATCGAATGCTATAACTCTATTCACATGTTTCAACACCATCCCTTGTTCGAGGTAAAATTTCAAATTTCTTGAATGAACAACGTATTCAGTTTTATCCAGTAAAGTTGTGCAAAGTTTGTTTTTATAATGTTCGGGAGCAAGAGGTAAATCCTTGTGATGTTCATGTAAATTTGTTGGATATCCTAGATCAACTTCGAGAATATAGCCATAATCTTCGTCGCCAGTGAGTTCTAAAATTGTTTCTTGCCACTCTTCTTTTGTATATGTTTTAGGATTCATCCACATGATATCACCATATGGTAAATTTTGCATAAGACCATAACCATAAAGGTTGTTTGCATCGACATAAAGTAAATAGTTTTCGGGCTTTGTTCTTATCGAAATCTTTCAAATATTTGTTATTTGCTTTAACATATCGCTTAATACATTGAGAAATACCTCCACGAATACCTTTTTCAATCATTAAATACATATTATAATCACTAATCAATTGTAATTCTATTTTCGTTAATTTTAATATAGCATCCCAAGCAAGACTTGGAGCAGTTAGATAATGTGCTGGATCAAGTTTGTAACAATTTAGACAAATGTTTCTGAAGTTTTCGAATATATCAGCGAGCAATAGTACATCTTGGATATTGTACAAATCAGAGTAATTTCCAAGATTTTTCTCTTTTAATTTGTTCCAAAACGCTCAAAGTAGTGTTGATAATCTTTCAAAGAAATGCTCTCATCTGTCAAAAGTGAATAGAAAATCTTGAATTTTCAGCTCTTCTGTGTAATCAAGTTTTTCAATACTATCGATAAATTCGTAAGGAAATATGCCTTTTCCAGATAGAATTTTAAAGATTTCTTCTTCGTCATTTGGTTGTCTTTCTAGAATTGCGTTTAATATTCGTCCATCTTGTATAAAATGATTTGTATGTTTGAAGTCTTCTTTCTTTAGATTTTTAGCTAATTTTTCAATAGATGATGCCATAAATCTGAACGTATCTACGAATGAAAACTTGATGAACTTTCTTGGTTTATCATCTTCAAACTCATACCCATATCCTGAATTTACTGAATAATTTATATATTTTTCATCTGTGTTTGCGATCAAATCAACATTTCCATATTGTTTAGCCAATTCTTTTATGTACAAATGAGTATCGTAATTTGACATATTGTGACAGAAAACTGGGATGTTCTGGGGAAATTTCAAATTCAGATTGCAACATGAATGAGCTGTGCCTCGAAATTTACCTGTTAAATGACAATGATCTCTTTACTTTTAATCTTTTTTCACCATCAAAACCTTCTGTTTCACAGATATGACAAACTTTTGAGTTTTGATAGGAAATTTCTTCATCTTCAGTTAATTTCATAGGCTTCATGTTCCTTGAATTATATTTTTTAGCTAAATATTTCGATAATTTATTGAGCTCTTCAAACAATTTTGTAGGAACATTTGGCAAATCTTCTTCATTTTTGGCTCGATAAACATATCGGTTTATACATGTGATTGGTCACATTCGACACTAAATATAGAGTAAAACCATAAAGAATGTGCTTCTGAATCTTGGTTGTAGTAGATTTTTGTGGATTGTTCTTGCATGTTGGAATTTTTTCTAATATGCTTTAAAAATCCATATAAATAACGTACGGATGGCTAAACTTCTTTTGATAATTAGTAAATGATGTTGTTTGACCTGGAAATACATAATACATAAATACATAATTGGCTCTCAAACTTCATGTTGCTTGCAAATTTCTAAATGATCTGTTAAATCTCCAGATTTGTAGAAATGGCTTAAACATCTTCTACATAGAAAATTTTTATGTCCATGTTTGGATGTTTGAGAACTCACTAACCTACTTAAATCGGTTATCAAAAACAAAATGAGATTTGTCTTCTTGTTTTACATACAGTAGATCAATATTTAATTTTTTGCATCATATTTTTCAGAAATTTGTAACGGAACAACCTTAATACTTTCATCAAAACTGTAGACATTGATAGACATTTTTGGATATTTGTACTTGGAATTGTAACTTCGTTTCTCAAATAATTGTATATCTTTTAAAGACATTGGATATTCAAATCCCGAAAATATCTCGTCATTTACAAATTTTTCATATTGCTTTGCTCGTTCAGGATGAAATTTTGGTTTTTTCAATAGCACATCGGATAGAGTAAATAAAACAGAAATCATATTCATTTTTGATATTTACACAAGCTTTTTTTACCTTGATTTCTTGTGGTAAATCGATATATGATCCTGCGTTCATAAATTCGTGTTTATTGAGGCTCGAAACTAGTTTGTTTGCAGCTTTTTAAATGTCCATCCAGAACCTCTATTTGGATGATTTGTCTGTTCTCGATGTGATAATTTATTAAATTGCTTAGTAAATAAAGTCGTTTACGTCAAAGATTTCGTCTGCTTTTATAGTAAAGTACATTGGACACGTTTGTGTTTCACCGTTCACTAAAGTTCTTTCATATTCACATTCCAAAGAGAGATAACCCTTCATATTTTTAACATTCTCTTGAAATTGTTCTATTAAACTTTTAATTTCTGGCCTCATAATTGATAGATATTTGTAAATTGGACATGGAATTGTCGTTCAAGTTTGTTTAAAATGTATTGCTTGAAAAGACCGTGTATTGAGGATAACACTTCTACATCAATGATATTTTTAGGTTTTCGTTATAAGATTTTTGTCAATTTCTTCGATCATTTTAAACTTAGTTTTATCGTTTGTTTCAACGGACAATTTTTCAGCGATGGATTGAATTTTTTCATCATTAAATAAGATTGAGATCTTTTTTATCTTCCTTAAAGCTTTTCTTTAATTTCCACGCAATTTTTCTATGTTATACATCTTTTCGTGACCATCGATTTGATTCTCTTTAGCCCATCGTCTTAAAAAATTCAGTTCTTTCTCGTAAATTTCTTTGTTTTTGGCATTGATTTTGGAAACCATAATGTCGATCATAGTTTTTTTTTTTTTCTAAAATTTCTTTTTTGCAGAACGGACATGATATTTTATCATATGCCATTTATATAGAAAAAATTTGATTGTGTCAAGTTTCACTATTTAGTAAAATATCTTTTTATTAAGGAAAAGTTATCAACTTTTAAGCTTTAAAAGTTAGCAATAATTTGAGATAATTCAGTAGATTTTTCAGGATTTT